>NC_081181.1:98578444-98724453 GCF_029867415.1 Vicia villosa | reverse complement strand
GTCACAAATGCCAGATATACGCTGACAAAGTACATGTACCTCCAGTTCCATTAAGCGTCCTGACGGCTCCTTGGCCTTTTGCAATGTGGGGTATTGATATGATTGGAGAAATCAAACCTACTGCCTCCAACGGACATCGCTTTATCCTGGTCGCTATTGACTACTTCACAAAGTGGGTAGAAGCAGCTTCATTTGCTTCTGTTACCAAGAATGTGGTGGCCCGGTTCATCAAATACAATCTCATTTGTCGGTACGGCATCCCTGAACGGATTATTACGGACAATGGCACAAATCTAAACAACAGAATAATTACTGAACTTTGCACACAGTTCAAGATCAAGCATCATAATTCCTCTCCATATCGACCAAAGATGAACGGCGCGGTGGAAGCTGCCAACAAGAACATCAAGAAAATCATACAAAAAATGACAGTAACCTACAAAGACTGGCATGAGATGTTACCTTTTGCTCTTCATGGTTATCGCACATATGCGCGTACTTCAACAGGGGCAACTCCATTCTCCTTAGTCTATGGTATGGAGGCAGTTCTTCCAATTGAAATTCAGATTCCTTCCCTAAGGATTATGAAAGAAGCCAATCTAGACGAAGACGATTGGATTCAAACACGGTTGGACCAGATAAACTTGATTGATGAGAAAAGGCTCGCAGCTATTTGTCATGGTCAGCTATACCAAAAGCGTATGATCAAAGCCTTCAACAAAAAAGTCAAAAGTCAAGCATACCAAACTGGTGGCTTGGTTGTCAAACGCATCATCTTACCACAAGGTGATCCCAGAGGCAAATGGACTCCCACCTACGAGGGACCATTCATAATCAAGAAAATATTCTCCGGCGGCGCCATGTTGCTTACCACCATGGATGGCGAGGATTTCCCACACCCTGTGAATGCGGACATAGTCAAAAAATACTTCTCTTAAAAAGAAAAAAAAAACAAAAAAAACAGCTCGCTAAGTTGAAAACCTGAAAGGGCAACTTAGGCAAAAAAATGAGCGTCTCGGTGGATTGAAAACCCGAAAGGGCGGTCCAGGCAAAAATTAGAGACTAAACAAATACTATCCCGGTAGGCTGAAAACCTGAAAGGGCAGCCTAGGCAAAAGTTAGGGAATGAATCATACAACTGTGTTCCGTTCAGCTGCCTACTCACCATCAAGATTCAACACCTCAAAGACACCGATCAGTCCAATCACTTTCTTCCAACAAGAGAGGGATGAGATGCTCGAAGACAGATTGGCAATAGCAGAGTTGAAACTTGACTGGATTGTTTTCACATAGCTATTTATCTTCATAAATATTTTCCAAAACTTTCTGACAGTTTCCTACTTCTAGGATTGTTGTCTCCCTGTGCTAACCAGCCTATCATGGCTCTTTTTCAAAAATCAATGCAGCTTAGGCTCAAAAATCACTATTTTCACTTTTTCTGTTTTAAATACGTAAACGTCCCAATGATAATTCTGAATGAACATGTGCATTTGAATATGATTGATGTTTACCAGGAAAAACAGGAATAGCATTCAGGTAATGTCCCAATTATCTGGACATCATCCCATCAGAAGAAAATCCCCAAGAGAAGCGCATTTCTCAGCAAATTCCTCAAAAAGATTTTCTCTTCAAAAGAAGTCTTATCCCCCAGCAGGGTTGTTCCAGATTACTATCTTCAGAAGGTGTGATCCCCGCACCCGGACTTGGTCAGATAGTGCATCGGAGGATTATGCATCTTCCTCATTCCCATTTGAAAGGGCATCAGAACTTCCAGCTACCTTTCATTCCCAAGTGATAGTCAAAGATCCTTCAACAGAGTACCATGGTTCTCAAAGAATTTCCCCAGCCGAGGGTACTCAAACAAGACAAAAGATCATCAACAATCACAATATAGTCATATCCAGATGACTGACGGAAATTTATTTTCCCAAATAGAAGCTTGACATCATATTCATACATCACACATTCATATTCATACATCACACATTCATATTCACATTCATACATCATACATCATGCATCATGCGCATATTCATACGCATATTCATACACAACATAACATGCCTATTTCTCCTTTAGCTCACATTACATGCATCATAAACATTGCATATCGCTAACTTGATTTTTCAGGTAGACGGATATCTTCAACAAAGATGTTCTCAATCACATGCAGTGTTCACCTGAATGCCATGAACGGTTCTCTCAGATATAATCAAGCCGAAGATTCATTCTGATCACTTACCAACTCAAAAACAAACATCACAGATCTAAAGTCGATACCTCAGACGGTTCCAGAACGATCTAGCATCGAAGATCTAAAGTCGATACCTCAGACGGTTCCAGAACGATCTAGCATTGAAGATCTAAAGTCGATACCTCAGACGGTTCAAGAATGATCTAGCATCGCAGATCTAAGTTGATACCTCAGACGGTTCCAGAACGATCTAACATCGCAGATCTAAGTCAATACCTCAGACGGTTCCAGAACGATCTAACATTGAAGATCTAAAGTCGATACCTCAGACGGTTCAAGAACGATCTAACATCGAAGATCTAAAGTTGATACCTCAGACGGTTCCAGAACGATCTAACATCGAAGATCTAAAGTTGATACCTCAGACGGTTCCAGAACGATCTAACATCGCAGATCTAAGTCGATACCTCAGACGGTTCCAGAACGATCTAGCATGACAGATCTAAAGCTGATACCTCAGACGGTTCCAGAACGATCTACCATCGAAGATCTAAAGCTGATACCTCAAACGGTTCCACAATGATCAACTTTCAAAATCTAAAGCAGGAAAAACTTTGGACAAGTTCCGTAGCAATCATCCTCCTAGACTTAAAGCGGTAACCTTGGACGGTTCCGAAACAGTCAACACAAAGACTTTCAAATCCTTCATCAAGATATAATCAATGGATTCATTCTGATGAACAAACCATCAACCCATTTACCAGGTGGCATCTGAAAGCCCACCTCAGGTAATGTTCCAATCTGCCAACAACATTTCGCAGACGACATTCAAATGCAACTTCCAATATCTCTTCTGATCAAGGTAAGTGCAAATTTTCAGGGCATCTAAATATTCAATCATCTTCTACCTTCAGATTTCAGACAATCTCTTCAGGTTTAAGAAGATTGAATAAGGGCAACTGTTATACCCCAAAATTTGCCCGCATCTTTTTTCAAGAAAACTCCAATCTGAAAATTAAGAGTCTCATATAATCATGGGTTTTTATTTCAACAAATATCCTGACATATGAAATACTTAGTTTTTAGAATTTTTCTTATACAGTAATTTGGCTTGCAGTTGAATTTATTCTTACGCAAACGCCAAATACTGTTTATTACTTCACACATGCTATTTATTTATTTACAGATAAATAGTACTGACACAATTGGTACAAAGTTAAATCTTTTTGCAGGTGCAGAATCAGGAAACTCAGACTGTACTGATAACAGTCAGTCGACAGTCAAACTGCTGGCAGTACAATTCTCAGTGTTTTGTACCATCAATCAAATCAATCTTTTACAATTCAAAATTCCAAGATTTTTGTTCTAGAAGTCTTCTGAATATCACGCGATTAGCAGAGACTCAACACTGCACAAAAATCAGGTACGCTTAACTGTCTCCTACACAAACAGTCCCTGACTAGGGTTTTCTTGTTTTTACAGGAGAAACAAGTTTTTGAGACCTCAAATGGATTTCATGCACATCCATATATCTCAAAGTACCATCATACAAATTTTCAAACTTCAATTCACTCAGACGCACCGTCAGCAGCTCAAACAGTCAACAGACGACCCGTTTGACCAAAAAGTCAACAGACAGTCAAAAATGAAATTTTTTGTCAAAGTCCATATTTTGTCAAAGGATTCATCATTTGATCATTGGATGATCATAATTCATCAAGGAAAGATCAAAATCAACAAAACCCTAAGATTCAAAATTAGGGTTTTTGCCTGAAAAGTCAACTCAACTTTGACTGATCATAACTCTCTCATCCTTCATCCAAAAAATTCAAACCAAAGCTCATTTTGAAGGAAATTCAATTATCTTTCAAATGCAATTGATCCCATGGTCATTGCATTCACCATTTGAAAAATATGACCAAAGACATTACAGGTCATTTTCAAAGTCAACAAAAAGACACTTTTTTCAAAAGGACACACAAGGAGCATCAAAAATCATTTTGACATGAGACCAAAGACATTGGTTAGAGGACTCTTTGAGGTTTCCAAAAAGTGCAAGAACTCCTTCATATGACAAAAATTGAGGGATTTACACCTTGTTGAAGTTGGCTAAATTTTGGAAAATGCATAAAAACAACATTGCTCAAAAATGCATTTTTTCCAAATGGGGCCAAGTTTTCATGGTTCAAACATGTTTGCCATGTTATTATGGGCCTCCCACGACCAAGACAAGGCCCACTCCATTTTTTATTCATTTTTGGTTTAATTTTATCACATATAAGATTAAATTAAAAAAGAAAAATGGATGGATAAAGAATAGCTTACAAACCAAGCATGACTCATCAAGAGAATCATTCAACTCTGCCCCAAGCCAAGTACAAACAGAAGGAGGGTGGAAAATCAAGCCATGGTGGCTTAAATGCAAAGCTACTCATGTTGAAAAAGTCAAGATTCCACAAAGCTAATGAATGCTTCTTAGCTTCACTTCCAAGCAGCTCTTGGCCTATAAAAGAGCTATCATACTTCAGCAATCAAAAGGAGACACGAGTTCATAGCCAGTAGAATGCTTGTAACATATTTTTAACAACTTGAATTTTTCAAAGAAATTTAAAATTCGAATTTTAATTTCTAGCTTGTTTCAGTTCAAACTAAACACTTAAATACAATCCTCAATCATCATTGAACATATCCCAATCAGTTTCAAGCCTTGAAGCACTCAGAATCATCCATTATACCTCACGGTTTGTTCAAACTAAAACCAACTTATATCTCATAACACACGCATATCTAGCAAGATGTAGATATATATTTGAACTTAGTGTGGTGTGTAGATCGTTTCTGGAAGTTTAATTGAGCTTTGGATGCTTGTATACGAATCTACCATTTTAGGGTTTTCCAGCTCAAATTTAGGGTTTTTAGTTAGAGCCAAAATCAGAACAAATTAAGAGCATGGTTGAATTCAGTGGAACAAGAAGAATCGAATGGACATATCGCGCCAAATTTCTTTTCAGGTTTACCCCTATTCGCTATTTTGCAGGTCTGAAGCTCATCAATTACAGCGCTTTTTTCATAAAAGCGCTATTAAAGGTCCTGGCGAGAGGTTGAAGACGATGAGGTGTCCTCACCTCATTGGACAGCACGCGCGCGTTTTTTTTTTAAATTAACCTTTGGTTTCAGTGTTTGCAGGCGTGTCACAAGTGGTGGACCCTCACAATCTAAGTCATCAGATCTCATTTATTAATTCATCCAACGCATCAGAATGAAGCCCTATACCATGGACTTTATTTAAATACCACACTGGATCATTAATTATATATATTTCTATTTTTATTTTAATTTCTTTGCAAAATTAATTAAAAATAGTTTCAAAAATCCAAAAAATACACAAAAAATATTTTTAAGTTTCTAAAATAATATTTTATTTTCTGAAATAAAAATATTTTATTTTTCTTCATAATTTCAATATTTTGCATAATTAATTAGTATATATTTATATATTTGCTTTTTAATTATTCTAACCAATCAAAAAATCATAAAAAAAATTGTTCTTTATATAAAATATTGTTTATATATTATAGACTAATTTTGTACATATTTTGAATAATTTTCTCTTTAAGTTTTAATTATTTGTATAATTATTTGTATAATTATGTATTAATTAGCTTAATCAATTTCAAATCAATTTCAAATCAATTTCAAAAATTCCAAAAAAATTAGTTTTGTTTTAAACTTAATTGACAAATATTTTGTGCATATTTTAAACTTAATTTCTAGGTTTAAATCTATTTTCATCTTTTTTCTTCATTTTAATTTAATTAATCATGCATTAATTATAATTAAAATCAATCATAAAAAATCCAAAAATATGCCTTTTATTTTTCTTGCAATTTAAATTCCTAGATAAATGTATAGGATGTCAAAATCATGTAAATAGGCTTAGTTTACATTTCCTGCACAATCGATGTAATAGCGTAGATTTACTTTCCGCACTTTACATTTCCGCATTTTAATTTCCAGCAAATATAAACTGCGTGTATGTCAAAGATAAAATTGAACCGTTAGATCACTAACTTCAAAGATAAAATATCTGAATCCAATCACAATCACACTTGCACCTCTTAAGGTAATCCCTTCTCATTCTTTTCAAAATCAAAGTCAAAATTCTACTGTTTCGAGTACAAAATCGAACCTTTTGTTTGTATCCGGTGAAAGGATAGATTTTTAAAGGAAAGAGGATAAAGACCTTACAACTCAGGGTAGACCTCCTAGTTTGCTTGCTCAAATCAAAACAAACAAAATTCTCATACACTGTTGTTTTTCAAAACAAAACTTTCCAAAAAGACAATATTTTGTATACATCCAAACACGGATCATTACGAAGTTAACGTTCTTTTCAAAACATCTTTCGAAAGATAAACAAACATTTTGTATACATCCGCACAAGGATCATTACAAATTCAATTTACAAAGGTATTTGAAACCACATATGAGCATTCTAAAGCAATTGAAAAGTGATCGAAAAACAAGTGAGCTAAGCAAACTTAAGAGCCCATGGATAACCATGGATACAAAGGGTGCTAACACCTTCCCTTTGTATAACCTACCCCCTTACCCAGAATTTCTTAAAGGTCTTTTTTCTCTTAATTGGATAAAATAAAAGGTCGGTGGCGACTCTGTGAATTTTCAAAAATGCGAAAGCATAAGCGATAAAAAAGAGTCAGTTCACGTATCTCTCCCGCTCAGAGGTATTGCCCGAAAAACGGAGGTCCACACTATGCATATTCATATAATTGACAAAGTACAAATACACGATAAATCAAATAATGTATATACACGCAAATTGACTAATCACCATGATTAAAATAATATAGACGATGACTACAATTTCATTGTATTGAACATATATATAGTATTTGTTAAAATCATAGTGGAAGAACAACAAGATTTCAATGAGCAATAATTGGAGATATACAACAAGATTTCTTCTCTCTCTCTCTCTCTCTCTCTCTCTCTCTCTATATATATATATATATATATATATATATATATATATATATTAATTTTGATTAGAATTACATATTTATGTATATTTATTTCTTATTATCGCACGTGGTTAGGTTTTATTACATTGATACCGATTTCGTTCATAAGTGTAGCCATCTTCTCCCGACCCTCATACGAAGTCTCATTCTCTACCATGATCATATACATTTAATCTAAGGTTTGATTTGGGGAACATGAGACAAGCACCTTATCCACTACGAAGGCCTTCCTTCTCTTGAAAATATTCTTACTAGAGCAGTGGACAAACCTCCTATTTAATGCCCAAGTTCTCCCAAAAGGATATCAAGTTTTCCTTTGGCATTTCAACCTCTGGGGTCAGAGAGTCAGACGAGCTAGTAGAGGTCCTTGATCCCCGGTTAAATTGGTTTGAACCCATTATTTGAAAATTTTCTTCTTGCATTTTACCTGTTTCGACCTTGATGTGTCAGAAAAGGGGACATCGCCTCTAAGGACCTTACAGAAGAGGAATAATCCTATGGGGTAGCCAAAAAAATCAATAGTCCTTTAAATTCTTCCAAAATATAATGGTCCTTGAAACTGTTCCTAATTTCAAGGTACACGCCAAACACTTTGACTGGATGGCGAAGCGAGGGTAGCCTCTATTACTGGTTCCCGTCAGCACATGTCCGATTTACAAGAGTCTAAGATTTAGCTTGGAAAACAAGCATTCATAAAATGAAATAGAGAATCCATCAAAGGAGTTGTAGATTATCTTGGAACCGTCAACATAGAAGACCAACCAGTCGGAGGAAGACCATACATATGCGTGGGTGTAACATCCTATATTATCCTATTCAAATAAATGGATGTGTTATTTTTTTATTATACACTGGGGACTTAACCCCGGCTTATGGAGTGTGTTTAGTGTGTTTAGAACCATGGATGTATTGAAAACTTTATAATAAGAAGAAATTGGTCATTTTACCCTTAAGGGAAATTTACTCATTTCAGGACATTATATGATTCATTAAGATCAATTAGGATGAAAAGGTCACTGAGCATTTGGCTTAAGAATATAATATAGGAATTTCACAATTATTAATGAAAGAGGTAATATGGTAATTAGATGTGCAAGGTATATAAGTCCTAAATTAGAAGGAAAAAATAGAATTCCATCTCTTATTCCTTCTTCACACAAGAATAGAGTGATATGGGTTGTCTTGGAAGTCATTTTTACTTTCCTACTATCTTCACCCCTCCCACCTTATCATCACCAAAGGGTAGAAAATATATAATCATTCATGGGGAAAATATAGAGTCCCATTCAACCCCTTGATGAAGAATATGGAAAGAGTACTCTTCAAATGGAATAGAGGATTTAAGTTGGGGATCATTGGAGCATCACAAAGGAAAATTGATGTTAAAACTACCATAAGTAGGAAGAGGGGAGGATTCTACATTTAGTCAAGATTGCATGCAAGTGAGGGATGATCATCGTCTTCTTCTTAAAAGAGGTAGGTTTTCTTTAAGCATCGATCCTAGTTACGAGTATGTAAAATTTTATGACATGCATTAAATTAGTTTAAGAATTCAAGTATTTGATGGATTAGGATTTATGTGTGAAATGATGGATGATGCAAGTTAGTAGTTAGAGTTCCGAATTGAATTGTTGGGTAATTGTTTTGTTTTCTGAGTTGTATAGTGATCAAAATTAAAATAAATGAAAGTTGGTATTAGGAAGGATAAATGTGTGTTTGAGCATGAGTTTATGGTGCTACAATGTTATTTTTCTAGGTTCCAGGCTGTTTGAATGAATTTAGAAAGTTCTTTGAATCAACGTAGAAGGTGTTGAATTGAGTAAAAATGGGAAAACTAGGCTTTGAATCGAGTAATTTTATTACAATTGTAGGTACATTTCCTCTGTGGGCCACATCTAGAACAATAAAGGAGAGTAGTTAACTGTAAGCAAAATAGAGAAAAATGATACATGAGAAAACGGAAAACAAAGATAACAATTAAAGGAGATAACCCAAAAGGCGCGTTGAACCAGGAAATGTATAAACCATAAAAGGAAAAGATTTACGAAATGGGTGTTGGCAAAGTTCAGAGAAGATAATCGAAGTGTATAGAAGAAAGGGAACTTGCAGTTTGTGTAAAAGTCGAAAAAAATTGAAATTCCAAGTGGCCATTATTTAAAGAAGCGAGGCAAATCCATCAATGACTCGTAATAAAAGGAAATGGAGAGGTAAGAAAGCAACAATTAAAATTCGCCTCGAGAACACGACATTTGAGTGCCCTTGAGTATCCTAGGAAGAAGTGCCACTCCTAGGTCTAGAAACGGAGGGTCACATGTCTAAAAGTCCTACAAAATGTCTCAACGTAAGACTCAAATTTAATGCATCATTTTCCTAAGAGAAATGGAAAACTAAGATAACAATTAAAGGAGACAATCCACAAGGTGCGTTGGACCAGGAAATGTATAATCCATAGAAGAAAAAAGATTGATGAAATGGTTATTGATAAAGTTCAGAGAAGAAAATCGAATTGTGTAGAAGAAAGGGAACTTGTAGTTTATGTAAAATGTGAAAAGCGTTTTGAAATCCCTAGTGAACCTTATATACAGAAGCGAGGCAAATCATTATAGGGATCAAAATGAAAGAAAATGGAGCGACAAAAAAGACCGTTTATATTTCGCTTCAGAAACACAGCGACACTTAAAAGCACTTGATTAACCTAGGAATTAGATTCATTCCATGGTCTATAAACTTAGGGCCACATGTCAAACAAATCCTGCGAAATTTCTCAATATGAGACTCAAATTTAACGCATCGGTTTCATAGGTTATTTACACTAGGCGGTAAACTTCTTCCACTTCTCCAAGAAACGCCCTTAAAGCAAGGAATCAAACTAAGTTCTCTAAAAGGCTTATCGCTACAACGCTACAAGAAGTCCTGAGGACAACTATTCTGGGCCGGCCAAAAGCCCAATAAGAGAAAACCCAAATCTGATCAAATCTAGAACACTCCAAATAACTCTCATACATAAAGGATCTCACGTGAAGAAAAATGTATGATTCAAATTTATTATCACTCACTCATCACTTTTCATTATCTCACTAACTTAAGCATTGAAGTGCTAATCTTGGAAGTCTACTTCCTCTTCAATATACCATAAACTCACTCCACTAAATCAAGATTCTATTTCACCATTCACCGAATAATTTTACTATTTTTAAAATAGAAAATAATTTAATAATCACAATTAGCTTTTTAATGAATCTATAGATAATTAAAATTTTAATTTATAAACAAGACTAGTATTTTTCATTTTTTCAAAAAAAGAAAATACTTTTTTTCTTTTTCTACTCTTAAAAAGAAAATACTTCAATTTGCAGCAAACTTATATTTTTCACACCTCAAAATGGATAACAAAAGTTCCACGTGGCATAATCTCAAGGTCCAATTCTCTATAAACCGGGCAGCACGGTCAGCCAATAAGAACCTGCCCAAAATCCACCAAAATTCCAAACACCATTCAAAACTCACACCACACCCAAATCTCAATACACCACACACAAAAAAAACCATGTCTAGCTTCACTCATGCCACTACACTACTCCATGCTCACATCAAAACCAAACACAAAATCACTTCAAACAACAACATTAACAACAACAACCTTAACAACAACAACAACAACAACAACAACCTTTCATCTTCCAAACAAAATGCAACCAATAGAAGAAACTTAATTTCAACATTTCTATCAACATCAATGGTTGTTGGAGTTTCCATTGCCACAACAACACCATTGGCATTAGCACAGAATTGGGGTACTCGTTCTTTTATAAGAGAGCATTATTTCGAGCCCGGGCTTTCGCCTGAAGACGCGGTTTTAAGGATAAAACAAACAGCTGAAGGGTTACATAACCTTAGGGAAATGTTGGAACATTTGTCTTGGAGGTATGTTTTGTTTTATATAAGATTGAAACAGAATTATCTTGATCAGGATTTGAAAAATGCTATGACTACTTTGCCGGAAAATCGGCGCAAGGAGTATGTCAAAACTGCTAATGAATTGGTTGATTACTTGACTGAGGTATGTATATTGTATATTTGTATGCTTAGCTTTTGTTACTTTGATTAATGAATTCAGTTATATGTTTTTTTTTTAAACTATAGGTATAAAATTGTGTGTTTTGGTATTGTTTTGTCTTTTTTTCAGATGGATCGTCATGTTCGATCGCCAAAGGTATATGAATCGTACTTATACTACGAGAAGACATTGAAATCAATAGATGAACTTGTAGCTATGTTAGCATAGTGCAAAGATGAAGATGCAGGGTATTGGTATTTTGAATTCTAATTGTATAAAACACATATTGTCTTTTTTTTTACCAGTACTTATGAGTTTAAACGTGATTTTTATATATAAAGTATAGACGTTTATAATGAAAAGAAATTTCGCAATGTTGATAAAAAATATCAAACACAAGCATAAAAAAGATAGAGAAACACGCCTTGATACAAATGCGCGCACACGCTATAGAGGAATACACACAAATTTTACATGAAGAGAAATGCATGAGCAATTGGAGATAGCTAGTTAGCTAGCATATGTGATTAGTTTCGAGAGATTGCAATTTGTGATAGGATGATTATGATTACGAACAGAGCAACAGCAATGTAAGAACCGATCAGAGAACCAGAAATTCGTTCGCAGAAACTGTTGTATTGTTGGCAAATTGGAAACCAATTGGCTTGTGTGTTTCCATAATGTGCTATGTACACAATTGATGCTGCTGCTGAGGCTGCTGCTGTTAGTACACCCATCATAACCTTCACAAGAATATTAACTCAAACTTTATTAACAAAATTTGATTAGCATAAGCAAATTATAATAAGATTGTATGAGTGTATTTACCATGTCAAGAACAATGAGGAGAATTCTAGTTTTTACTGCAGTGCTCCTCACTATATGGAATATTGACAGGATTAGTGAAAGCACAAGATATCCACAAACAACTGAGTTTCCCATCACAAAAAACCTGAAATATTCATGCTCAAATATTAGAAAAATATTTATATTTCTTTTTTAGAAAAATATTTATATTTTTTTCTTAGAAATCGTGTATACTTTATGTGCGCAACTACATAAAATAATCTCTCAAGAATATAAAGTTTTTTTTCAAAAGAATTTTGTACTACAGCATGTTCAGAACTGAGTTCAAATCTAAAACCTCTGATTAAACTGAAAGAGATCATTTATCATCTCATATAAATACTCCTTTTTTTTTTTGGAAATTTAAAATATTGATTAAACTAAAAAACAATTAGGTCCAAAGCGATCGAATCAGGATCCAACCCTACAACAAAACCAAAACACCAAAAAACCACCCTACTAAATGTGCGGATTACCTCACATGGTTCAAAATTTGTCAGAGTAAAAATATGACTAAAAAGAACTTCAAAAAATATTTGTGACGGTTATGTCGTGGCAAAATAAAAACCTTATTTATTTTGCAACGGTTGAACTATATTTAACCTACATAAAACCTTAAAAACTTAAGACGATTCTGCTATCCTCTTGAGTACAAAAATATTTAATCCACTATAAATTTTATTTCTCATGCCAGCATTTAGAAGAAAATAACAACTTACACAAATGAGGGAAGATCATCATACTCAGCTCTGAATTGTATAAAAGCAGTAGCAAATGGAAGCCTCTCATTAGTTGTAGCCATAGCAACAGCACTAGCTAGTGTTGCAACACCTGCAACTATTCTCAAAATAAAATCCATTATTGATAACCCTCTTTTCACTCCTTTGCTCTTAGAAGCATTTTTAGACACTTCACCAAGTTCAATTGAACCTCCCTTCATTTTTTTTTCCTTTCTAACTTGTGCTTGTTAACTATCTAAAACAGACACTTATATAGTTGTAGATTTTTTGTTGTCAAATTTAGTATTTCCGAGAATGATGTAAGGAAGAACAAAAATGGCCATTATACAAAGGATTAGGTTTTGCCAACCACAAAGTGGCTTTGTTTGTGTTCTATAGAGACACGTGTATGTTACAAAGATTTTGCTTGCATACATATGTGGAGTGATGATTTTATCAACTAAACATCCACTATAGTGTTTCTTAAAAGATTATAAATTCAATATTGAACTAAACTATGTACCTGCTCGTACTTGTTCAACTATGTAAAGTACAAGGGACCGTATTCTAGCTGCTCCAATATAAGCATTCATTGACTGTTAGATATGATGAAAGGGCAGATTGACAAAAATCACTTTGAGCAAAGTAATTTTTGTAAAAGCTACAAAGTGTAGCTTCACAAAATCCAGTTAGTTTATAGTAATTTTTCTAGAGAATTTTTTTATTGACCCCCTATGGGGTGACTCCCAGCGAAAATTCCAACTTGTCCCTGTTTCGGAGATGTATCTCCGAAGTATTTTTTTTTCTAAATTTTTTCAGACTTCGGAAGTGCATATCTGAAATCTCCAAAAAATTGGTGTTTTTGGAGATGCATTTCCGAAATGGATGAAATTTCAAAAAATACGTTGTTTTTAACAGTCAGCTATTATTTCGGAAGTACATTTCCGAAATAATGTGTTCATATACCATTTTCTCTCCTTCACTATTTCATCACACTCTTATTCGACTGACACTTATTTCAGAGTTGACTTCGCATAGGGACATCTACGCCCAACTCTATGAAAATCAAGAAAACTTTGAGAAACTTCATGATTCACTTGTTCCATCACTAAGTGGTATCGCCCCAGTTTCGAAGTGGATGTCATTCCCCGATATGGGCCATCTCATAGCAAGTGCGTACGATCGGGTGTGTGTTGATTTGACGAGATTTGGATTATGTGAGACATTCTTTCCACTTCATAGTCGACCGCCTTTGGACGCGTCGAGCCGCATCATATGTATCGGGTATCTAAGATCGCGCCACTTTGTGCAAGTTTTTTTGAAACCAGGGTGTCCTATACCGGCTACTTCTTGTCAGTGGACGGTACATCATACAAATGAGGCGGAGACTTGGCCGGATCCTTTCGTTGAAAGAATGACGGAGTTTGAAGAAATGATGAAGCAAGAGCGTGAGGAAAATAGAGAGCGGTCGAAGAACATACCGATTTTAGATCTAAGCGCCACCGATTGGTTCGGCGAATTTTAGTTTTAACCGGACCGTTTTTTTTTTGTAATGACCGGTGCGTGTCATTTTTTGTATGTATTGTCATTTACCATGTAAAATCAAACCGATTCAATACATATATAATATAAGTATGTTTAATGTTGTCATTGTTTATGTTATGCCTATTTTGTATGTAATTGTTATTGTTATCTCAAAACAGAATGCAATGCACACAATTTAATTTTTCACCTCTGTTTCTGCATAATTCGGAAGTTCATTTCCGAAATATACATGTTTTTGGACTTATTTCAGAAGTTCATTTCTGAAACATCCACTGAATGTAAGATAAGATTTGTTGGGCCATTATTACTCCAATAAGTCTATAAATACAACACAATCTTTTTCATCCTCATTACACCACAAAACACCAATGACACAAACTTACCCCCACCTAGCATTTGTCTACTTCACCAGTGGCTACCCGATGCCGTTCCAATTCCGCTTCTCGCGCGAAACGCCGTTCGCGGAATTGATAACGTCGCTTAACACGCTATTGCAATATCCGAAAAATCAGAAGGTTGTCAAGCTTGAGTACCGCTCGCCATCGCTTAATGACGACGGAGACGTTGAGTTCACCCCATTCGAGGTCAAGAAGGACGAAGATTTAGCGGTTTTGTGGACAACTTTTGACCGATTTTCTTCGAATGGTCCGATCGAGTTAGATGCGAAAATTCAAAGATCGGGGGCCTACGTTATCAAAATGTTGACTCATCCTCACCTATCCGTGTTTAACAATATGTAACTTTAATTTTATGTAATGTGATCGATGTAATCTTCAACCTTTAAATAAATCGAATCGTTGTTGTTTGTTATTTTTCTTCTGTATCAGACCTTATTTCGGAAGTACATTTTTGAATTCTTCTAAGGGGGGGGGGTTGAATTCGGAGATGCACTTTCGAATTCACCTATTTTCTAGAAAAAACAATATTTTGGATGTACATTTCCGAATTCAGTTTTTTTCATAAAAAAAACATGTTTTCGAAAGTGCATTTCCGAAATCACCTTTTTTTCTCATAAAAAAAGTGACTTCGGAAATACATTTCTGAAACAAGGGGCATTTTGGGGTTTTCGCTAGGGGTGACCAAAAAGATAGGGAGGTGGATAAAGAAATTCTCTTTTTCTATCTCATTACTTATCCAAACATTAGCTAGTTGTTTTTATGGATTATATAAGTCTTATACTTCACATAGATGTTTGGAATAGTGAAGAAAGTTCAATTTTTTAAGTCCAAATTACGTATGAATCATATACATTAATTATTCAATATTTTTTTTATATAATAATATCTTTTTGAAGTTGATAATCTACCAATAAATATTTGACATGGTGAACTGAGAAAATACCAAAAACTAAAATATAAAAAAAGTTTCGCTTGGAAGAAAGACTTTTAGCAGAGGATCACATTGAAGTCGTGAGAAATGTTAAGAAGATATGGTTGTTGATTCTAACGGAGGAACAAAGGAGGTTGTTAAAAATGACATTTTCATACAACTTATTTCTATCTATGATGTTAAAATTGTATTGACAGACACTAATAATCAGGCCTAATAGAAAAAATAAATGGTATAAGTTGGCATTGTCATTGTCGATGTCTGGGTAACTTCTAATTTAAAATACCTCATCTGAAACTATAAGACGAGTGTATTATTCTTTTAAAAGATAATAAGTAATGCTAATAAAATTGATGAATTGCGGTATATTTTGGGTTTTGATCGTTGTTTTATTGTTGTTCGAGAAGGTTGGGGAGGTGGTGTGGAAATATTGTGGCAGAATTTTATGCATTGTGCTATTTAAAGATAATAGGCGAGGATATTAGAGACTTCCATGCTTTTATGGCTACTATGGGGAACTATGTCGCTACCGCGAAAAATGCAACACAGTCGCCACTAACATATTTATCTCCTAAAGGGGAAGGAACGTCGGTAAACCTAAAACGAATAAGAAAGGTCTCACGATCAGAGAAAGGGTACGGAAGTCAGTTACGCAATGGGAAGGTATTAGAACCCCTTGCGTTAGTGGTACTCCACAGAATCCTTCTTTGTTTGTTTCTATCTAAAGGGTGTGTACTATTGCTACTTACTTGCTACTAAGAGGGAATGTAATGCATGACTAACTTAGAGTTTTTTAATAATTATTGCGCTCGCTAGAGTTGCCTCTATGCCTACGTATCTCCTTATGAAGAATCAGAGTGTCGTAGTTCTGCTTAATATTTTCTATGTTTTTTTATGATTTGTTGTGTGTTTTTCAATTGAACAGTTACATCACACTCCGCCACTCGAACTTTGGAGACTTAAGCTGGAATTGAAGTGGAAGTAACGTGCTTTTAAAAGCAAAAGAAATGTTTGTCGAGTGTTTCGAGTGACTCCCTTAAACAAGCGAGGTTCTAGCTACTCTTGGTTGGTATTTTTTATGGTGTGGAAATTCCACTCAAGTGATCCTCTTAAACAAGGGGGGCGAGAGCTTCCATTTCTTTTTTATTATTTTCAACCTTTATTAAGTGCTTTATGTGTTTTCTTGGTTTTTTGTGTTTATTATGCAAAAGGGAATTAATTTGAGTATTTATTAGGTGTTTTAAAGTTGAAAAAGGAAAAAGAAATGATAGAGGAGACTAACCTAATATTGATTCTAACCTAATGATTATTGTTTTATGTACAAAAGAATATCTACCTAAAGTTAACATGGTAATGGGATAGATCCTAAAAGGAGCATACGAATGATATTCACATCATAAGCCAAAGTATGGCCAAAATCACACAACAATTATACAAAAATAACATGGAAATAATACAAAAGAATAAAAGAAGCAATTTAAGCCTTAATACAAAATTAACCTAAAAATATTACTATTTTTATGAGCTTTTAATGCCAACAATCACCTAAAAATCTAATAAAATTTTAATGGTTTTATTGTCTATTTATCATGTTTTATCACCTAAAAGAATGTAGAAAAGCTAATTGGAAAAAAAACCTAAAATCTATAAGATTTAGATGGAGTCAGGGGGGTGTAAGTTGAAAATGGTGGTGAGGTCAGCAGAGGCGCTAGGCCCAGGTTTTCCAGGTTTTTATTATAATTATTCATCAATGTCCATTAACCTTAATTAAATCCCATTGATTCAAGTTAAAGGCTAATTAAAACATATTAATCTCAATTTCATTCAGACATTATATCAAAATCCATGATTATTCTTACTAATCCAAATGAAATAAAACTTAGGGCTTTAATGTGACCATTCAGATTTCACGCTCATCTCTCAGCCTCTCATGAACTCGGGTGAACGGCATGACGACCTCCTCAGGTTCTTCTCCGACGGAACCTCTCCGTTCACCACCGTAAATCAAATCGAGGCAACCTCCACTGGTCCTGCCTCGTTTCTCCATGTTTATTACCCTTAAATTCCGTACTCGAAGCCCCTATTCAAGAACCCTAATCTAAGACAAAATTAAAACCCCACACCACAGCCCAAATCAAGCTAGGAATTCATGAATTCTCGCTCGACGCGCGTTAAGCAAACTCATTGTATCAAGAGATTAGAAAACGATGAAGAAGAATGGGAGTATTGAAGGCTTACATGAAGCGCAAAATGGCGAAAGCTTTTGTTTCATGTACGCTTCTATTCCTCAAAATCTTCCAATTTTTGTCTTCTTCCCTTCTTGTTTGTTTTCTTTTGAAGTTTCTGTGTGTTCTGTGAGCTGTTCTTGCGTGAGATGAGATTAGAGAGTTGAGTATGAGGCTGAGAGAACGTGTAAGCTCGATTGAATGGAGCTTCAAAGGTTGAAGCTCTTTCAATGGTGAATATAGCGTGTGGTGAGTGTTTTGGGAAAGATGTAGGTGATGGTGAAGGTTGGAGGAGAAGAAAGAGTGGTTGCAGAGAATTGTAAAAGAGAGGGAAGATGAAGATTGGTGGAGATTGAAGTGTGGTTGAAGTGAATTGGAGGGTGGAAAATGAGCATGAAGTTTTGAAATGTGGGGGAGATTGATTTATATAGAGTTCATGAGAGGATGTGAGCCATTGGATTGAGGGGAGTTTGTTAGAGATTTAGTGGTGAGGTTGAGGTTGGTTACTTCTGTTTTGACAGTTAGGATGGGTGGTTATAGCTGAGATGGAAGTTAGTTAGTTACTGTTATGTTTGTTAGAGAAACTGTTAGTTATAGTTATGTGGAATTGTTAGTGTAAAATCTTTTAGTAGCGTAGTTACTAAACTGTTGGCTATGGTTTGAATGCAGGCTGTTGAGAGGATTGGTGATGAGCAGCTTGATTCGGTGTTGAGTGGCAAGTGTTTGGCACTGATGGCCTGATGTCGTAGCTCGTGTGATTATTGACCCTTTTGTTAGCTTTTGAATCGTTTCTACCGTCGTGATGTATGCAGAGCCGTTTGTGGGCGAGGTACGGTAGGTTGAATTGCTGTTACTGTTTGAAAAGATTCTGCTAGGTTCAAAAACTTGAATGTGCATCAAATTGTTGTCAAACGCATCTGCATTTTTTTTCGTTAAGCTTGCACATACCTTTCATTATGGTGTCTGAATGCAACATAATTATATTGAGACAACCACAATTTACCTTTCATCACGTCACGTGAAACTCTCATGCCAAGGATATTTTGTGCACAATCCAAGTTTTTAACTGCAAAGGACTTGCTTTACTCTTTCTTTAATCTTTGTATCTTCTCAGTGTCTTGACCAACAATTAACATGTAATCAACATATAATAAGAGAATAATAAAATCCCCATAGATAACTTCTTCACAAACACACAATGATTAGTAATAGTTTTACCACAACCATTCATTTCCATAAAAGAGTCAAAAAAATTTACCATTATCGCAGAGCTTGCTTGAGACCATACAAACTTTTCTTCAATCTACAAATAATTTGTTCTTTACCTTTGACTTTGAATCCCTTTGGTTTCTCTATAGAGATATCTTCCTTCAAATCATCATGAAGTAAATAGGTCTTTACATCAAGCTATTCAACCACTAGATCTAATCTAGTTGTTAATCCAATAACAACCTGATCAGAAGTCATCTTCACCACAAGTGAGAAAATTTCTTCAAAGTCAATACCATTTTCTGATTAAAGCATTTAACAACCAATCTTACTTATTATTTTGGTTAAGATTTATTCTCTTTAGACTTTACCTTATATACCAAGTTTTTCTTTAGTGCTCTTCTTCCCTTTGGCAATTTCCCCAACTCAAATGTGTGATTCTCATTTGAAATAGAATTCATCTCTTCTTGAACGACTTTCAACCACTTTCCTAAATAAAAATTTGTAATGGACTCTTGGTAGTGCTCTGGATCTCCATATCAGTGATCATCACATACTCATGTGGAAGATTTCTATGAGAAACTTGATGCTCTATCGCAGGTCTTTTCAACTCTCACTCAATCAGTGGCTCATGTGGAGCCTTTTCAAAAAGATTATCATAATAAGGTTCTTGATCATTAGTTAAATTCTCATTATCTATCTTTATGTCTTCCACATCAACAAAATATCCACTGAGGTTTACAAACAACATCAATGTGATTTCTATCATTAATTTTTTTGTCTTCTCGACCATATCAAGTTTTTCAACACTTTGGTCTTCAAGAAATATTACACTACTACTTCTTATAATTTTCTTGTAAATTGAATTCTACAATCTATAACCAAACTCTACACGACCGTAACCTAAAAACACACACTATTTAGATCTCTTATCAAACTTGGACCTTCCATCTCTTGGAATATGAACAAAGCCTTTATAGCAAAACACTCTCATGTAATCATAAGAGACATATTTACATGTCCATGCTTTGTTTGGAACATCATCAAGTGGAATATCAGAATAAATATCGATCAAATCCATTGTAATTATCAACGTCTCACCCCCAAAAGGATTTTGATATCTTTACGTGAGGGAGAATACTCATGATTTTGTCTTTTATTAGTCTTGAACCTCTTATCTTTTTTGGTGATAAACCTTTCATCTCTTGGATTGTGAATAAAATCCATGTAGCCAAACACTGTCAAGTAACCATAAGATACATCTTTCCATGTCTATATTGTGTTTGGAACATCACCAACGAGAGGGACAAAAGGATAAATATTGATCAAATCCATTATAGTTGTCAATGCTTTATCCCAAAAAGCTTTTGATAACTTTGCATGAGAGAGCGCACACCATTTTTCTTCATTAATTGTAAAATTCATTCTCAATGAAACTCCATTATATTGAAGCATTTTTGGAATAGTCTTCTCAAGCTTGATTTCATGTTCTTTGAAATACTCTTCAAATGGACCTTTATAACCACCACCATTATCATATCTGACGCATATTAATTTCCTTCCTTTTTCTCTTTCAACACTTTCATGAAAGTGCTTTAAAACATTAAGTACCTGGTCTTTATATTTCAAAACAAAAGCCCACACTTTTCTAGTGTAGTCATCAATAAAAGTAACAAAATATTATCCACCTCATAAATATTTATCATCCATCATGTGAATATCTTTATTTCTTACTAGAAAAATAATCAGTGCACATTTTTAGAGGATTAGCTTTCATAAGAAATTTTTTATACAAGAATGTTGAGTCCATTCTCACTCAAGTGATCAAGGCGTGTATTCCATAAATAACTATATGCATCTTCAAATGCATTCACTTCCTCCTTGCATTTCTTTACATGCACCTTGTCAAGAGTTATAGACCTTTGCTTTTTTGCTACCACTAGTTACCTTTTCATGATCTTACATAGGCCACCACTATCAAGGTAAGTGTGATAATCCTTAATATTCAAGGCTTTAATCGAAATCAGTTTAAGACAAATATCAGGAACATATCTCACATTCTTCATTGAAACATTCATCCAAAACCAGTTTAAAATCAAACACCTCACATACCAACAATTTCACAAACTCCCTAATTTCTCTTTTTTTTTTCACCAATCTAAAATCACCAACAGTATAAGATGAGAATAAACGATGACTAGGAGTAACATGGTATGAGGCACCTTAATAATTAATCCACCTTGACATGTAAGGTTTATGGAATGTGCAACAGTTGCCGCGTTTATATTATTTTTCTTCTTATTTCCTTCATATCTTTCCCTTGAATGCTTTCTTTTAAGAAACCTACAATTTATTTTTATGTGTCTCACCTTGTCAAAATTGTAGCATATATTATTTTAGTTCTTGACTTGTCGTGGTTCCCAGATTTGTCACACATATGAAAACTTCAAAGTTTTTGTCTCCCCTGTAACTCTCTAACAAGAGCTTCACAATGATTAGGAGTAACAATCAAACCAAACTTCTTTCTTCTATATTATTCATTAAGCATGTTATATTTAACCATAAATATTACCAATTTCCTATTCTGAGTTGAATTGTAAGTGTCACAACAAGAACTTCCCAATTATAACATAAGTAACCAAGCAATAATAATGCTTACAACTCGTCATCCAACTTAATATTAGTAGAAGTTCCTATCATCAGAAGAAAAAGGAAAAGTATTAATGTTGAAACTTTTGGAGTTAAGACATCTAGCTTTGCAAGTGGGCCTCTGGAGAATGTTGAAGGCTCTGAGAATGCTTATGGCCCCTCCTCTCATAATCTCTCTCCAAGTAAGTTCATTCCTTCTGAGACTATTTTGTCATACATTTAAGGTACTTATGATAATTCATCTCCTCACCTTCAACTTGCTTTCTCACACCAAACTGACCCATCCAACCAACCACCATTAGAAACTCAACCACAAAAGCAACCACTGTTTGAATATCTACCTTCAAATTCCATCCATGAAGTTAACTACTTTTCAAATGACCCTCCATAATCAAATAACTTTCCTCCACCTCAAGACCCAACTAATGTCATACGTGTGCCCATTTTCGCCAATATTCTAGACCATTCCACCTCACTAGCTCTAGTGAGGCTTTTATAAAGTGTATCGTTCTTTCATCTGATTCTAATGAAGAACATATGGTTGACTCTAACCCTGCTTCTAAACTCGTCTATTTTTTTCCTCCTTCATCTAATGCAGAAGATGAAATCTTGGCAAAAGATGATTCCCTGAACTGGATTTCATCATGAGTATGGAAAATGATCCAACTATGATAAATGCCTACACCACCCCTTTTGAACCAGACTTTTTAACAACCAATATCATTCCAACCAAACCTACCCTAGATGAATTATTGTTGGATGTTGAATCTAAGGTAAAGGCATGTCTAGACTCCGTGACGCATATTTGCACAACTTGTGTAAATTCGATTGAAAGTGATGCAGTCTATAGTCATTTCAGAAAATGGACGACTTCTAGAACAAGAAAGCTTAAGGAAAATTTTCATGACTCTCATCTGAAACCTTTCCATGAGAACCTCTTTAGTACCATGCAACCAATTATGGAGCTGATGAATCTCATGTTTCTGCCAGCTCTTGGGCCAGAAGTTATCCTCCCTGAGCCTGAAGCATTTGCATTTGCGCCAGAATTTAAGCTGATTGAAGCCTCATCTTCTGGACATGCTTATGATAAGCCTCATGCCGATGAGCCTTCCTCTGCACCATCATATGAGATAGTAGTTGCTTTTGAAGTTGCAAAATCTACCACTTCTGGTTCTACTACTCTGCCTCAGGCTCTCTTGAAGACTCTAGACGAGATCAATGAAGAGAATGTTGTTGCCAGATCATGCTTGGATAAACAAGATCAGATGTTCAAGGATCAAGCCGAGACAAGTTCCCATATTACTAGTATACTAGAGCTGATTATGTCTAGATTACCACCCTAATCTAATTTTTTTAAACCTTTTTTTAGTTTAAATTTTTGTCATCATTTTAGTTTCCGTATCTTTATCTTTGAAAGATAAATGAAAAGTTTGCTTCATTTCACTCTTATTCTTTTGTATTCTTTTTTATTGATAATAAAGGGAGAGAAGTATAGATATTTTGATATATCCATTTTCCAATTGCTTATCCCATTCATATATCTACTTAGACAGGCATTTGTGAAGATAACTCGTGCTTTGAGTTACATCTATAACCAGGCTGATATAAGTCACGAATAAAACCTATGACAAAAGGAAGTCCAACTAGACTCTGATATCAACTAGACCTGATACCTCATCTGCTCTGATTTCTAGCCATACTCTGAGATAAAATGAGATATAAGAACCATGCATGCCCAATCAAGATTTGAGATAATATAGTAAGGCTCTGAGATGACAAACCAGGCAATTTCTATCAGACTCTAAGAAGTTGATGAGTATCTTAATCAGGGAATTATTTCTTTCATGCTGATTAAACTGTTTTATATGTCAAAATTATCTTATAAGTCTTGAACTCTAGGGGAGACTCTGAGAAAGCTGGTATAATTTTTTATAGTATAAAACTCAGGAGGAGATTTATAGTTTACTTTGATATGTTTTATGTGTTTAAACCAAGAAAAAAATTATTCATCAAAATACATGGTTTCATCATCATCAAAAATGGGGAAATTATAAGAAAAAGATTTGATTATGCATCTGGTATTTAGTTTGGATGATAACAATACATTGTTTCTTTAAGAACAATTTTTTTACCCTAATGATTTTTGTCTATTGTGTAGCTTTTTCTTATAGGTTCTGACTCTGATAGAATGACGTGTGACGTCATTAATTTGAGAAATTAACACATTTTGACTCTGAAAAGATAACAAAGTGCGGTTTACAAAGAAAAGTAAATATCTGGAATGCTCTTCAACAATGCTTTTGATAGAATGCTCATCAAATAGATCCTGACTCTGACTCAGATGAAGGGCTTCTAAAGATTCTCAAGCTCTCACATTTGGCATAAGTTTTGAAGACCAAGTTCTAAAGATTCTGAGCACAAGGTTTTGGAGAAGAATTTCTGAAGACTCTGAAGACAAGGTTCTTAAGACTTTATTCAAGGTTTTGATATTTCTAAACATGCTTCATCAACATGCATTCTGAAGCCTCTGAAGATTAAAAGATAAGATAAAAAATGTTTTACGTGAGTGAATAGTACATGGTACAAGATCAAATATTCCTTCCACTACGATGTTTTTGTGGCACAAGGACTGTACTATGGTATAATTTTGTCTACCACTTTCACTGACCGTTAGACAAGAATACAACTAATAAATGTGCAATTCCATTTCACCCTTCAACGAATCTTTTCACGCCTTTATAATGAAGACTTGGAAGAATGGAAAGCAAAAACTTTTACAAGACTCTTTGAACAAGAACTTTTGAATATGGTGAAACTCTGTTTGATTGAAATGTTGTATAGTAAGGAACTTTTGTTCATATCTTGCTCTTAACACTATTGTGTTATTTTCATTATATTTCCATTTGTGTTATCTTCTTATCAAGAAGCATCCTTGTAAACACACCTTTGTATATCAAACTGTGAGTTGATATTGTTCCTTGAGAGACTAGAGTATAGTCAGATGTCTCAAGAAGACATTGACAATAGGCCTTTGTATGTCATCAGTTTGGTTATAGTGGATTAAGTCCTCGTGAGAAGACAAAATCACCTTGGCGGGTGGACTGGAGGTAGTTTCGTTAACAGCGAACCTGGATAAAAATATGGTGTCATTATTTTTATTCCTTGTTCTTTGTTTCTTTCTCTCGGTTGAAGAATTTTTTTTATTCTTGAAACCCAATTCAAACCCCCTTTCTTGTGTTTTCTTTACCTTCAGTTTTAGTGGCTAGGAATGAAGAAGGAAGTTGTCGAGTTCGTTTATGCATGTTTGACTTGTAAAAAGTCAAGTTAGAGCATTAGAAACCATTGGGTTTGATGCAACTGTTGTCTGAGTGGAACTGGAACAATATTTCTATGGATTACGTGATGAGTTTTCTAAAGACATCGAATGGGTGTGATTCTATCTGGGTTATAGTTGATAAGTTGAATAAATTGGCACATTTCATTCGATTAAAATTACTTATCCGTTGTGGAAATTGGAAGTGTTGTATATTGAGAATATTTCCAGTTTCCGTCGAGTATTGTATCTGATAGAAATATGAAATTCACTTCGAGGTTCTGGGAGAGTTTGCACAAGGCTTTGGGTACTGAATTGCAATTGTGTTCTGCTTATCACCCGTAGACATAGAGGACTATCCAATCTTTATAAGACTTGTTGAGACCTTCTGTTCTAAAACAATGAGGTACTTGGGATAACTATTTGTTATTGATTGAGTATACATACCACAATAATTTCCATTCGAGTATTAGAATGACTTCGTTTTTAGCGTTGTACGATAGGAGATGTAGGACTCCTTTATGTTGGTATGAATCTGGTGGGAGTGTTGTGTTTGGACTTGAGATTTTCCAACAGGCCTCTGAGAAGATCAAGATGATTCAAGAGAAGATGAAATCTTCGCAGAGTTGCCAGAAGAGTTACCATGATAAGAGGACAAAAACACTTGAGTTCCAGGAGGGAGCTCATGTGTTTTTGCTAGTTACTTCGATAACTGGTGTTGTTCGAGCTTTGAAGTCTCGAAAGCTCATGCCGAGTTTCATTGGTCTGTACCAAATCTTGAAAAAGATAGGAGAGGTGGCCTATCATATTTCTTTGTTGCTGTAGTTTTATAATCTTTATGATGTGTCTCAATTGAGGAGATATATTTCAGATCCATCGCATGTGATCCAAGTGGATGATGTACAGGTGAGAGAGAACTTGGCTGTTGAGGTATCACCCGTGGGGATAGAGGACCAAGAGGTGAAGTAATTGTGAGGTAAAGAAATTGTCTTCGTGAAGGTAGTTTAGGGAGGATCAGGTGGTGAAAACGTGACTTGGGAGCTGGAGAGTCAAATGAAGGAGTCGTATCCGATTCTATTTACTTAAGGCGATTTTCTAGTGCAAAAATTCCTTAAGTGGGGGAGAGTTTTAACATCCCAATTTTATTAAATTATTTTATTTTGATTATTTATAATTTGTTTGCGATTTTTAATACTTTATTTAATTATTAGGTAGTAATAATTAAATATATAGAAGTCTTGGGTGTGTGTGACCTTGAGAAGAGGTTGTTGGGAGAGAGTAAAAGTGTTTAGAATAAATTAGAATTAATTTATAATTATTTTAATACTTAAAATAATAGTAGTTTATTTGATTTAATTAACTAAAATGAGAGAATATAAGACTTGGGCCATATTTGAGAATTAAGAGAAATAAGGGGAATAAGGAGTAAGAGATGAATAAGTATGGGAAGGAAAGTAAAAATAATGAGAGCAGGAATAATTATGTTAATATAAGTTTAGAGAGCCCTAATTCTGATCAGTACGTAAAAACTTTGGAAAAGGGAGAAAAAGGCTAGAGATAAGAGAGAGGCTAGAAGTTGAAGGGAGAATACATTCAAACCAATTCAGATTCAGATTTCTTGCTAGAAAAATCAGGTAAGGGGGGATTTATTCTTTAATGGGTGTTTAAGCATGAGGGGTAGAATTGAGGAATCCTCAACCTCTAATAGGATGGTATGTATTGTATATGAAAGCTATATAATTATGTTGTGTTGATCTTATACGATGATTTTGATGATCAAATTTGTGTATTAATATGTGATAAATATTATGTATGAGTTGTTTTCATGTTTATGCCATTGTTGATGTTTTTTTTTGAAGGTTATGATGATTTTATAAAATTATGAAAATAAGTGATTAAAGGTGCTAAATTGATGTGATAATATGATACTAATGTTTATATGTGATGTATGAAATATTTTGAGTCAATTTTGAGTGTTTGGAATGAAAAATCAGAGTATAAAGTTGAATCCTTGCAAAAAGCTAAAATATACATTCTGCAGGTCGATGGCAGGCGCCATTGCCATGACGGGTGCCATTGCCATGAAGGGCTTCATGACCTTGAGGGCACTGACGGGCGTCACGTTGATGACCGGTAACCCGTCATGCTGCACAGGCTTGTTTTCCAAGTCGTTCGTCACGTAAGTAACGATTTGATGTTTTAAGTTGATGACGGGCGTCATCGCTGTGACGGGTAACCCTTAATGCACCCAGAACGAGCGTAACGAGCTCTGGTGCGTGGATTTGAGTCCTAATTTTAGTTTTTGCTGTAGTTTGAACATTTTAGATGTTGTTGGATACGGTTTGGTGTCTATGATTGATTATTATTAATGTTTAATTAATTTTAACATGATTTAAATGACGACTTAAGTTGTGTTGTGCAAACGATGAATATTATGGTGATACTTGTAGTGATTAAATATTGTTGTATGTTGATATGCTTGCTTATCATGATTATGTTGCTCGTATTATTGGTGTTATGCAAACTCATAAGAGGGGCCATATATGCATGTGTTTAAGTGCATGTTATTGAGTCATGCATTCATGGTGTACGAACTCTGGTTCAGTTTTGATGTCCTCTGGTCATATGGTGGGGATCGGGAGCGAGTAGATAGTTTCAGTGGGAATCGGTGAAGTGTTACCTATGGTGATGGTAGCGATATTGGCGTGCTCTGGTTCTAAAAAGGAAATTAGGAGCGAGATGAACCTGAGTGTTCATATTGGTACCACATGCATCTTGAGTCAGTTGTTGAATACATTTGCATTAGTGTTTCAATTGTAAATGATCATTGGTGATGTGTTGTTTGGATGAGAATAATCGATGTGTTGATCTTGATATGATTAGCGTGTGTACTTAATGTTATGGATATTCTACATTTGCTTGTTTATACCGCTTAATTATGGAAGTGTATTCTCACCCCCTTTGCCTTAATGATGTCCACCATGGACATCTTGCAGATAACCAAGATTAAAATTTGTTGTTATAAGTGGAGGATAGCTCTTGGAGTTATTTTCACTTGTTTATCATTTTCTTAGTGGTTTAACACTCTCATTCTGTAACATTGGAAATGAGACGTTTTTATAATGTTTGAAGTTGATTAATTTGTTTCGTTGAAATTTAATATTGTTTAATTATGTTGAATTGTAAGTTACTACGAGATGGATGTTACACCTCCATTTGAATCATTTTATGAACGTCAAGTCATTATAAGACCAAAGCTAAAGTTTTTATGTTTTATTACTGAAGTTCTTATTATTCTTCCGTAATGATCTTAAGATATGGTGAGCGTGTGATGATAGGTGTTGTATGTTATTTACTTTTCCGCTTCATGTTTTCTAAATGTATATGTTTTGTTGAAGGGTTGTCGATGGTGACACCTTAAATAGTCGAGTAATCTTTTATATATAAGTTGTGGGGTTTAGGGTGATACACTTACGAGGATGTGGGTTTGTCCTTGGATTGGTAGGTGACCTTTCTAAGAAAGGGTAAATGCATTTGTAGTCATTATGAATTATGTAGATCGCATATGCACGAGTGTTTATTTTCTACGATGGGGCTCACCATTCCTTTTAACGAATTTGATGTTGGAATCCTAAATCACTTAATAATTTTCCCTTCACAATTACATCTTGTAAGTTTGACATGTGTGAAGGTGCACCGTATTGGTGTGAATACAAGAATAAAGTCTCATCTTTGATAATATTTTTCTTCTTGTTTTATGTTTTGAGGAAACTTTTTAATGATGTTCAGTCTCAAGAGTTGATTTCTTTTAAACAAGGGTGTAAATCTTTGAAGTAAATTAGCTTCAAAAGATTCAAAGATAGGTACCATGGTTTTAAATTGCGGTCCACAACCGCAATTGCACCCGCAATATTGTAGATGTTGTTTTCTTTGCAAGCGCATCAAACCACAATTACGGTGTAATTTTAAAATTACGCTTTCAGGTGTATTAGGAACCATATCAGACAATTTCAATCATTTTCTTCTAATATTTTCATCAAAAATCAAATTATAAGAATTCTAAAACTCAATTTATTTTTGGGTTAATACCACTTTACCCTTTGTAATATAGGCGCGATTCGGTTTACTCCCTATCAAAAAATTTGGATCCTGCTTAAATAAATGTGAAAATTCTATGTCTTTTGCCTCTTAAAAGCACAAATTATCACCAGTAATTTTTTTTATTTACCCCCTCAAATTGAGTGTTAAAATTGTATGCTTAGGGAAAAATTCAAAAAAATATATATATTAGAGGAAAAAAATCATTTTTTTTATCAATGAGAAAATAAAAACTCACTATAATGACAAAAGGTAACGTATATTTAACCCTTTATTTTTTTTATGTAATAAACAAATTTAACTATCTCAAACACCTCATAAAATTTCACACTGCAACAATGGTAACGTGCATTGCAATAACTGCAATGACCGCGAACTCATTACGCGCAAGTAGCCGCAATTTAAAACCATGAATGATATTATCGGGTTACTTCTCACGAAAGCCTCTGTGAAATTCCAGCTGGAGCCAAAGCCGGATAAAGGTGAGGACTTAATTTTGAACGCACAGTCTCCTATAATTCTTTCACCGCTATGTTTAGTCTGAATAAACAGGTGCATTCTTCAGTTGGTTATTGTAACATAAGCCTTGCGTTTTGATATTGTAACATAATGAATGATTTTCATTTAGGGAAGAGGAAAGTGATACCCAAAAGCGCTGATGAAGGATATTCACTAGCAGTTGGAAATTAAGGTTAGTAACTTTTATTTTCAGTATCATGCTAACTATTAAAGAGATGTACAAATCAGGCACTCTATCAATATGTTAAATTATGTTTACAGTTTTAAGAACTAACCTTGAGAATGAGATTTGCATTGAACATTTCTTAATCTTTGCTTGAGAATATCTCTCGCTAGAAAAATTATGTGTGCTCAAAGACCATGTTGAATTGATCGATTTCGAACGTTGTCAAAGCCACTATCATCCTGAATCTAACATGTAATCAGGAGATAAACATGTAGCCAAAAACAACTTGCCGAATTATATTATCTTTAACAATAAAGAAATAACTTTTTCGGCAAGTCATCCTTGGCTGCACAACTATATCTCCTACTCACATGCAAGACCTCAGATGAACAAAGACACAACAAATCCATCCATGTTTCCCTGTAATGAAGATGTAAATTAAACTTGCAATGGTAAGATGCTCCAATGTAAGTTATTAAGGAGAAGAGAAAAAGAACTGCCTCTATATATGTATTTAACTTGTTATTTCATGATGGTTTTGGAAGAGGAAGAAAAGAAAAGAAAGCAATTGGTTTTATAACTTTAGTTTGCTTCATTTGAAGGCTGTTTCTGTTTGTGACTTATGAGGGTATTTTATTGTATTCCACTAGTAACATATAAGATATAGTATTAGTAAGAGTGAATGAGACATAAGAGGGTTGGAAAGTCTCAAATACCCTGATTTTGTATTGTACTTTCTATTTGAATTGGAAGAAAAGTATGGCATTATGAATAACAGATACACGGATATCAGACACGATACTGACTTTAATACATTGATATTAATAATTATTTTAAAAATAAATAAATTAAATATAATTATAAATGATGGTGTTGTATCAGTGTCAATGTCTAACACCGACCCAGACATGTTTTTTTTAAGAAGGGTAGAGTAGGTGCTATAGTTACATGACATATAAGTTTAGAGAAATAGTTAGGTGATAGTTTTTATTGTGAGACTCTTTTATCATAATGCATAATCCAAACTAGCAATGAATTCATAATTAGAAAATGGCACGCTTGCATGATTCACTTCACTAGATTCCTCTTTTAGCATATTAGGCTCATTATGGAAACAAATCTTATCACTTTCAGTGAGAAAAGATTGAAATGAGGTGAGATCAGCTCTTGTCAGTTAGAAAGTAACTCTCATCACATGCAACTTGTGTAAGGAATATTTCTGGATCGATGTTTTAAGAAAAGATCCAAGTTGCTAAGGTATGTGGAAGGGGATGATGAGCTCAGCATTTGCATATAAATTAATAAATTATGAACATGAAAAGTTTCAAATGAAAATGAAATAGATATTCTATAGATTCTCATGTCTTATAATAAAATAACTAACTTCAAAAAGTTTTACTTCAGTTTTTAATGTAGTATTTACTTGTATATTTATTTTAATTATAATCTCTAATTAGTATTGTTTTGTGTTAAGGCTCAATCCAAAATTTGCAGAAAGCGTGACGAACTAGGCTAGGAGATGTACACGTCTTAGAGATACATTTGATTAGAATTGATTAATCTTTGTAGATTGTTAGATGACAAAAAATTGCAAGATTTTTTGATATATATTCTCTAAATTAAGTGTCCATAAAGAAGATTTTAGAATCTTTAAACTCTAGAATTCGACTATAAAATCTAAAGATAAGTCAAGACTCAAGTACATATCATTTTAAAATCCTAAACCTCACACTAGAATATACATATCCACCACCATGTGTATACTTGATGGTCTGTCGTACTGGAGTTTGTCACTATCATCATCAACCCTTGAAAAATTATATTTCCATATCATTCATGGGCAACTTCCTTTAACGTTTCCACTATACTTCTGACTTGATGACGATCCCCTACTACGCATTAACTGAAAGCCTACCCACCAAGAAGGATGTCAAAGGTTTTCTAAGTAACCTCTTGGAAATCGTTTAGAGACAATTAGAAAAGATTCAGATGTAGAAGAGTTGTGTGAGGCAGGAATGTTTAAGTGGTGAGTAGAATTATGAAATGATGGGTCGAAAAAATCGTCTAAGAAGGGAACCTGAAATACCATATGCACTACAAAAGGGAGGAACTAGGGAGGCGTCGAGGGAATCCATTGCCTATGGAAGGACATTCAGTCATTGGGACGATTTCCTCACCATAGTGGTTGCCCTTGGGCGGTTCTACCCTTCTAGGGAGAGCCTACTCACCAACACCCTACCAAGGAGATAATTGACAAGGAAACACCCACACCATTATCAGAGGGCTCCACTACAAGAAATTTCTAACTTTTTGACATTTGGATTGCGATATTTCTTTCAAAACCGCCTTAATTCATACTTAAGGGTTGTTCTTGAGACGGTTTTTGCAACCATCATGAATTTTTTACTTGACAAACTATAGAAATGTGATCTTTTCCACGTAATGGAAACAATCGGCCATAGCCTTATGGTGGTCATATGGTCCTAGGTCAGTTACCATGGCCACATCGACTTTCAGGGGCAATGCATAAAAGAGTTTTTGAGAAAACAACAAAGTGCAGGCAACTGCGGGAAGCATGCATCCCATCATAATTCATAATAAATGGAGGGTGACACCAAGTAGTTCGGATTATGTAACTATATTTTGCAACCATCCTATGATCTACAACCACTCCATCAATAGGATATTTGACTGTTTTTACCATCTTATACCTATCCACACAGAGACAAAAAGTGAGTTTGAGAAACAGGTCTCGTTTACCCACTCTCTTAATTCATGTGAAAGGGTCGAAAAATATTGTAATATTCCCCCTATTTTCATACCTAGAAGATCAATCGGATGGATCATTCTTAATTTTTTTATGATGATTCCCACCATCCCTTAAATTTAGGGGAGAGACAATGTCTGGGTAGCCTCCACCTATGGAGGTGTAGCCTCCACTTAGGAATGATACATCACTACACATGAAGGAACAACACAGTCATAAAACGAGCAATAAACTAAAAATGTAGGGAAAACAAAATAAGTTTAAACTCATCACCAAATGAAGATACAAGGTAAAAGTCGTTCTGAGATAAATTATTGAAGAATCACAACAATGGTTTCTTAACTTTAATAGAGAAGTTTAAGAAGTCAAAGAGGAAAAGAAGTGTAAATTAAATAGTGTAAAGAAATGGTTTCACGTCCTTAAATACGTAGTCAACTAATCCAAGAAAGTGAAAAGCATGTGAATTCAACAGTCGGCACCCAAGAATCTAATATGTCGCGAGCAAACCAATGTGTAAACTCTATATCACTTGAGAGAGTTTCACTTCTTGTTAAAAACGATATTTCATTTATGGTTTCCATAAAAATAATCAGGTCATGCCTCAACCTAAGCTAGTCCACCCTTAAGGTTAGGGTCCACGTGGCAAAGGGAAGGGAGGCTAGAGGTCACAACGAGTCTCTTCCTTCTTTGACGATATTCGGGGTCGATAGTCATTGTAGGAACTAAATGGACGTAAATATTTTTCCTTTCAAAAAACAAAGATTAAATGTCTGACATCGGTGTGCTCTCTAGATCCTCTATTGGAATCACCCTACCTGATTCCATCAAAGGTCACAATTGTAACCATCGTGCAGGAAAAGACGACCTGACTTGAAAAGTCTCTTAACAAATTCATAACCTAGCTCTCTCAGTCTAGGCTTAAGGGGTTACAGTTTTGATCTAGGCCAAAGTGCAATTTGCAGGAAGTTGTGTCACCCAAGTTTTGAGAAGCAAGACTCGCGAGGGTATGAACATGCCCTAGAGGCACACCTGACGAGGGCTGACCAACCCTTGTAAACCTTCGTATGATAATAACTTGCACAATCCTCTAACATATGTCATTTGAGACAATTGTCCTTAAAGAATATTTTAGAGCCTCTAAATACTAGAACTCAACTATAAAATCTAAAGATAAGTTTAGACCCGAGTACATATTATTCTAAAATTATAAATCTCACACTTATAATTTTTAATGAGTTGATTGTTGAAATATTTGCAAGTACACATCTATCATCAAGTATATAACCGACGGTTTACCGTATCTAAATTCCTCGACATCACTTTCTTCATCAACAACACTTGAAAGAAAAGATCTTCTCAAAAAAAAAATTATATGCATTGCTCTCAAGTTATTATTTTTCCTTTTGTTCTATGATAATGATAATAGATTAAAGTTTTTTTTATAACTAGTTTTGTTTTTTTTTGTCATGATTCAAACCCAAAACATTTAAATACTTTGATCCTTTTTATATGTGAGAATTGGATCGAGATCTAGTGGGTCGAAGAGTAGCTTCCTGTTTTGACAGAGAAAGTGTCGAAGACCTACATACTTTAGTCGAAGTGTGTTCTAGTATGTGGGTGTCGAAATGATAAGGTTGTTAGTATTTCGAATTGGGCCCGTTTGTTATGTTCAATTGTTTAAGTTAGCTTGTATCCAAAGTTGGCTTGTAATGAGTATTAGTAAAAAATCCCATTAGTTTAGTATGTTAGGTTTATTATAATTAACATACTAGTCTGTCATTATTGCATATTGCAATTCCTAATTTAGGGTGAGAGAGTTATTTGTTATTCTTGTAACACTTGTAATCTTGAATAAAGAGAAAGTAAAAAATAGAAGTTATAACCAATCCTTGTTGTTCTTCTTGTTTTTTTATTATGTTCCATGTTATACTATATTCTTGGCATAATAAAGCAACTGGAAAACTCGTCGAAACAAAATAATGAAGCCGCCATTGATTATTTATTTATCCTACGCGGGGGAATGGAAAACATCGAAGAAAACTAAATAAACAAGTAACGTTCACAGAGAAAGGGTAAGGATTTCGGTTACGCAGGGGGAAGGTATTAGCACCCCTCACGTCTATGATACTCCACAGGATCTATTCCTGCTAGTTTCTAATCTAAGGGTGTGTGTGTGTCATGCAATGTGATAGGGAAACATGTAATGGAAGGATAAACAAGAAAAAAGAAAATTCGAACAAAATAAGAAAAGAAATGTCCGCTCGCTAGGGCGTTCGTACCCAGTGCCTATGTACCTCCAACATGCAATGGAGAAATCAGAGCGCCATAGTTCGGCTCAAAATTTTATGTTTCTATCTCGATTCTCGTCTCCTAGAGAAATAGAACCGAGCACCTAAGGGAGCATGCAACAAACAAGCAACGTCACAAAGAGCCTAGCAAACATGGCATGTGAACAGGCATCACATGTAGACAAGTAATCATGGTAAGCATACATCAAACATGTGAACAAGCACCACAAAGATATCATATGAACAGGCATCACAGATAGAAAAATAAACATGTAATAGGAATACATGAATGTAGATGTATGAACATGCATCACAAGTGATATCGTAAGAACAGGCATCGCAGACAAAAGACATACACGTGACAGGCATACATGCATGGCAAACATATAATAGGCATACATGTCAAATGTGAATAAGCATCACATAGATATCATACGCGAAAGTATATCATACAACCTACAATAAGCATGTACATAGCAATAGCGCATAATGGCATACAATCGAGCTCGGCTCGCAAGTCAAACAACTACTGAAGTAATGACCTGGGGACAAGGGAAAAGATTCAGATGTAGAAGAGTTGTGTGAGGCAGGAAGGTCTAAGTGGTGAGTAGAATTATGACATGATGGGTCGAAAAAATCGTCTAAGAAAGGAACCTAAAATACCATATGCACTACAAAAGGGAGGAACTAGAAGAGGCGTCGAGGGAATCCATTGCCTATGGAAGGACATTCAGTCATTGGGACGATTTCCTCACCATAGTGGTTGCCCTTGGGCGGTTCTACCCTTCTTGGGAGAGCCTACTCACCAACACCCTACCAAGGAGATAATTGACAAGGAAACACCCACACCATTATCAGAGGGCTCCACTACAAGAAATTTCTAACTTTTTGACATTTGGATTGCGATATTTCTTTCAAAATCGCCTTAATTCATACTTAAGGGTTGTTCTTGAGACGGGTTTTGGCACCCATCATGAATTTTTTACTTGAAAAACTATAGAAATGTGATCTTTTCCACGTAATGGAAACAATCGACCATAGCCTTATGGTGGTCATATGGTCGTAGGTCAGTTACCATGGCCACATCGACTTTCAGGGGCAATGCATAAAAGAGTTTTTGAGAAAACAACAAAGTGCAGGCAACTGCGGGAAGTATGCATCCTATCATAATTCATAATAAATGGAGGGTGACACCAAGTAGTTCGGATTATGTAACTATATTTTGCAACCATCCTATGATCTACAACCACTCCATCAATGGGGTATTTGACTGTTTTTACCATCTTATACCTATCCACACAAAGACAAAAAGTGAGTTTGAGAAACAGGTCCCGTTTACCTACTCTCTTAATTCATGTGAAAAGTTCGAAAAATATTGTAATATTCCCCCTATTTTCATACCTAGAAGATCAATCGGATGGATCATTCTTAATTTTTTTTATGATGATTCCCACCATCCCTTAAATTTAGGGGAGAGACAATGTCTGGGTAGCCTCCACCTATGGAGGTGTAACCTTCACTTAGGAATGATACATCACTACACATGAAGGAACAACACAGTCATAAAACGAGCAATAAACTAAAAATGTAGGGAAAACAAAATAAGTTTAAACTCATCACCAAATGAAGATACAAGGTAAAAGTCGTTCTGACATTAATTCTTGAAGAATCACAACAATGGTTTCTTAACTTTAATAGAGAAGTTTAAGAAGTCAAAGAGGAAAAGAAGTGTAAATTAAATAGTGTAAAGAAATGGTTTCACGTCCTTAAATACGTAGTCAACTAATCCAAGAAAGTGAAAAGCATGTGAATTCAACAGTCGGCATCCAAGAATCTAAAATGTCGCGAGCAAACCAATGTGTAAACTCTATATCACTTGAGAGAGTTTCACTTCTTGTTAAAAGCGATATTTCATTTATGGTTTCCATAAAAATAATTAGGTCATGCCTCAACCTAAGCTAGTCCACCCTTAAGGTTAGGGTCCACGTGGCAAAGGGAAGGGAGGCTAGAGGTCACAACGAGTCTCTTCCTTCTTTGACGATAGTCGGGGTCGATAGTCATTGTAGGAACTAAATGGACGTAAATATTTTTCCTTTCAAAAAGCAAAGATTAAATGTCTGACATCGGTGTGCTCTCTAGATCCTCTATTGGAATCACCCTACCTGATTCCATCAAAGGTCACAATTGTAACCACCGTGCAGGAAAAGACGACCTGACTTGAAAAGTCTCTTAACAAATTCATAACCTAGCTCTCTCGGTCTAGGCTTAAGGGGTTACAGTTTTGATCTAGGCCAAAGTGCAATCTGCAGGAAGTTGTGTCACCCAAGTTTTCAGAAGCAAGACTCGCGAGGATATGAACATGCCCTAGAGGCACACATGACGAAGGCTGACCAACCCTTGTAATCCTTCGTATGATAATAACTTGCACAATCCTCTAACATATGTCATTTGAGACAATTGTCCTTAAAGAATATTTTAGAGCCTCTAAATACTAGAACTCAACTATAAAATCTAAAGATAAGTTTAGACCCGAGTACATATTATTCTAAAATTATAAATCTCACACTTATAATTTTTAATGAGTTGATTGTTGAAATATTTGCAAGTACGCATCTATCATCAAGTATATAACCGACGGTTTACCGTATCTAAATTCCTCGACATCACTTTCTTCATCAACAACACTTGAAAGAAAATATCTTCTCAAAAAAAAATTATATGCATTGCTCTCAAGTTATTATTTTTCCTTTTGTCCTATGATAATGATAATATATTAAAGTTTTTTTAATAACTAGTTTTTATTTTTTTTTGTCATGATTCAAACCCAAAACATTTAACTACTTTGATCCTTTTTTATATGTGAGAATTGGATCAAGCTCTAGTGGGTTGAAGAGTAGCTTCCTGTTTTGACAGAGAATGTGTCAAAGACCTACATACTGTAGTCGAAGTGTGTTCTAGTATGTGGGTATCGAAATGATAAGGTTGTTAGTATTTCGAATTGGGCTCGTTTGTTATGTTCAATTGTTTATGTTAGCTTGTATCCAAAGTTGGCTTGTAATGAGTATTAGTAAAAAATACCATTAGTTTAGTATGTTAGGTTTATTATAATTAACATACTAGTCTCTCATTATTGCATATTGCAATTCCTAATTTAGGGTGAGAGAGTTATTTGTTATTCTTGTAACACTTGTAATCTTGAATAAAGAGAAAGTAAAGAATATAAGTTATAACCAATCTTTGTTGTTCTTCTTGTTTTTTTTATTGTTTTCCATGTTATACTATATTCTTGGCTTAATGACGCAACTGGAAAACTCGTCGAAACAAAATAATGAAGCCGCCATTGATTATTTATTTATCCTACGCGGGGGAATGGAAAACATCGAAGAAAACTAAATAAACAAGTAACGGTCACAGAGAAAGGGTAAGGATTTCGGTTACGCAAGGGGAAGGTATTAGCACCCCTCACGTCTGTGATACTCCACAGGATCTATTCCTGCTAGTTTCTAATCTAAGGGTGTGTGTGTGTCATGCAATGTGATAGGGCAACATGTAATGGAAGGATAAACAAGAAAAAAGAAAATTCGAACAAAATAATAAAAGAAAAGTCCGCCCGTTAGGGCGTTCGTACCCTGTGCCTATGTACCTCCAACGTGCGATGGAGAAATCAGAGTGCCATAGTTCGGCTCAAAATTTTATGTTTCTATCTCGATTCGCGTCTCCTAGAGAAATAGAACCGAGCACCTAAGGGAGCATGCAACAAACAAGCAACACCACAAAGATCCTAGCAAACATGGCATGTGAGCAGGCATTACATGTAGACAAGTAATCATGGTAAGCATACATCGAACATGTGAACAAGCACCACAAAGATATCATACAAACAGGCATCATAGATAGAAAAACAAACATGTAACAGGAATACATGAATGTAGATGTATGAACATGCATCACAAGTGATATCGTAAGAACATGCATCTCAGATAAAAGACATACACGTGACAGGCATACATGTATGGCAAACATATAACAGGCATACATGTCAAATGTGAACAAGCATCACATAGATATCATACGGGAATGTATATCATACAACCTACAACAAGCATGTACATAGCAATAACGCGTAATGGCATACCATCAAGCTCGGCTCGCAAGGCAAACAACTACCGAAGTAGTGACCTGGGGACAAGGGAATTTCTTTAGTCAATGGGGAAAGTCCTCCAAGACAAGCAAACAACAAGCTTTAACTAATGGGGAAAATCCTCTGAAGCAAACTAGCTGACCAAAAGGAGCTTTAGTCGACCGGGGAAAGTCCTCCGGGAAAATTAAGCTATCATGGGAGCTTTAGTCAATCGAGGAAATTTCTCCAGGACAAACAAGCTAGCAATGGGAAGAAAGGGGGAAAATAACTTGTGCGTTCGTAAACAAAGCATCAGCGTCGGGCGACGCAAGCTGGAAAAAGCGTGGGGATCCTATTGCATGGTGTTGTAATTTTGCCCTCACATATTTGAGACAAATTGATTCAAGAAGCTTCCTCCCTCTCATAGGAGTCTCAAAAGCTCAAGACTACTCAAGGATTAACCAAGACAAGCTCTCCTCCTAAGCAATTAACCTACAACTAGGGTTTTGTTTTTCTCAAAGGGGATTGAGCTCTCAATACCTCAAATGGACTTCATGGTTCTCTATGTGATCTAGGGTATCCTCATGTCAATTCTTAAGTCTTGCTTCACAAGATTGCTCAGTCAATTGCTCAAATGATCAACAGTCGATTGTATTGGATCAAAAGTCAACTTTGACCAATTTACAGTCAAACTTCATCATTTCTTGCCAACATCGAGATTTTAAAGTCTCATTCATCATTTGATCAAGGGTTGATCGTGACCCTTCAGGAAAATCAAGATTTACTCAAAAGTCAAAAAGTTGCTAAATTAGGGTTTTCCAAAGGAGAAGTAAACTGAACTTTGACCAAGCATAACATTCACATGCTTCATCAAAAATTTCTCAACCAAAGCTCATTTTGAAGGGGATTCAATTATTTATAACTTTGTCTCTCATAGGTTTTTCCCAAAAAATGCTTCATTTAAGAGATATAAGCCAATACTTTACAGGTCATTTTGAAAGTCAACAAAAACACATATGTTGTCAGAGTAATTCACACAAAGATAAAGACTCCAAATGAAAAATTGTTCAACATGAAAGTTGTAGGGGACATCTTGAGGTTTCCAAATAGTCCAAGATCACCTTCAAATGACAAAAATTGAGAAAAATGTGATCGGTGCAAGTTGGGCAAAATTTGAAGAATGCATGAAACTTACATTGAACATTTTTGGACTTTTTCTTTAATGGGCCTATCTTCCCTGGTTGAAACATGTTTATAACATGTTCAAAGACCTAAAATTCCATTTTTATGTTTATTTTCATTTTTATTTAATTTACTTGGATTTTATTCACAAAATTCAAAATTAAATAAAATAAATAAACAAGAGAAAGGTAGGCGCATGACTCATTGGGATAAGGCTTCTAGAAGGCTCAAAAACATGAGTATCTTGGCCATCAAAGCCAATGAAAACCGTGTAGAGGCATGGAAGAGGTAAGATAACCTATTTTTGGAAGGTTTGAAAACATGTTTCAAACATGTTTTATCAACCTCTTAATTCCAAGATTATTTCCTCATTCATTTTTTTCTATAAAAGCAAGGCATCACCAAGGCTTGAGGGAGGAGGAAAGTTTGTGCAAAGATAGCTCTCAAAAAAATTATCAAATCGAAAAAAAATTGTTCCACAAAGTTTCAAGCGATTTCCAACAAATTAGGTGTTCACTTATGTGGTGTCGTTTTTTTTTTACCTCCCCGTTTCACTTGGGAGGACGGAACGCTAAACCCTTCACACGAAATTTGGAAGGAGAAAACGCCCTTGTGGGATGAATTTTATTTCAGTTCTTCCTACGATAGCACACGAACTTTTTAATTAACCTACGAGGAGGAAGGGGAAAAAGATGTCAAATAAACCCTAGGAGTTTGCTAAGTGTGGGGATTCACCTAGACTAGAAATTCTGGAGTCCGGGAGCTCGGTTGTACATAGGGAAGGTTTTAAGCACCCTACATATCTGTAGTACTCTACAGGAACCTTCTCTGTGTCTATGTGTGTGTGTTACTGCTTGATTGGGAAAGTTTCTCCTTCGTGTTAGGAGAAAGAATTGAATTGAAAGACAGATGAACTGACTGTTTTTGGTTTTTTGATTAGCTCGCTGAGATTCCTTGTGAATCTCATGCCTACATATCCCTAATGGAAGTCAGAGCTTTTTGTAGTTCGGGGAACTAATTAGGGAAATGAATTGATTTTTTTGGGTGCCTTGCTTGAAGCTTGGAATTAAATCTATATTTACAGTAAAGAGACGTGAAGTCATCTTTACAGAGAGGTATTTCTACTATTCCACCACAAACATTTTAAGTGACAGAAAAGCTAAGTTTGTTTCATAAGAGAGGGACCTTACTTTGTTGTGTACAAGTATGCCAGTCATGTGTCTCTTGAATGAAAGAAAGATTCTCAACCAAATTAGGGAAAGTTGTACAAGTCTGGGTGTGTTTGCCTCCGAGCATGCCTTTCAGAGTCCTAAATGGGAGAATGTTTGAAATTGAAATTGAAATGTTTGTTTGTTTGTTTGTTTGAATGTGGTGAAATAGGAGAAATATCTCCCTATAGAGATAAGTCATGTCTATCTACTGTATAAAAAGATTTAAATCTGATTGGCTTGTATGAGGCCCAAGCTTGAGGCTTAAAAGGTTTTTATTGACTCTGGGAGATGACTCCACTGGGAATTGACTTTTGACTGAGAAAAATTTGTGTTCTGTATGAAGCCCAGAATTGAGGCTGACTCTAGTTGGAGAGTGTTTATTTTATTTTTTGGATTGAAAGGTTTATTTTAGTGTTCTGTACAAAGCCCGGAATTGTGGCTGACTCTACCTAGGGAAACTCTATTTTCTGCCTTGTATGAAGCCCAAGGTTGTGGCTGACTGCTGAGGAAACAGAGTTTGGAGACTATGAATGACTCTATTTTGTGTGTCTTGTACAAAGCCTTATGGCTGACTTGCTAGGGAAAAGACTCAAAGGGTATGAATCTTTTGACATTGAAGAGGATGTGTATCTGCCTTGTACAAAGCCCAAGGTTGTGGCTGACTTAGTGGGGAAAAGATCCTAAAGGTTAGGAATCTTTTGACATATGGAAATGATGTTTATATGCCTTGTACAAAGCCCAAGGTTGTGGCTGTTTGATGGGAAGGACTCACTGGGGAGACTCTATTATCTGCCTTATACAAAGCCCAAGGTTGTGGCTGACTCTGGATAGGGAAATACCTATGAGTAGGGTTTTTGACTCTAAGGGGAGTATCTGCCTTGTACAAAGCCCAAGGTTGAGGCTGACTCTTAATGGGGAAAAGATCTACCAATGTGGGATCTTTTGACTCAAAGGGGATTACTCTGTTATTTAGAGACTAAAGGTTGACCCTTCTGGGGATTGTGCTCTTGTCAAGCAGGGATTGATGAATGAAAGACCCAGGTTTGAAGATTGACTCTACTGGGGATTTTGTTTGAGTGATTGATTTTGATCCTAGAGTTGATTCTATTGAGGAATTTTGAAGGTTTGAAAGAAGGTTGTTTTTGGAAGCTAACTCTTTCCAGGGAATTTGGATTTGAAGGATTGATTTTGGAGGCTGACCCTTTCCAGGGGTTTTGGATTTAAAGGAGTGTTTTTGGAGGCTGACCCTTTCCAGGGTTTTTGTGCTTAATGAATGATTGGGTAACACTCCATTGATATGAAAGGATGTAAGGATTGATTGAGACTTCTTGTTTAAAGCCCAAGATTAAGGCTGACTCTGACTGAGGAGATGTGGAACCTAGACTCTGCTAAAGAGGAAAATTATTGGAGATTGAGAATAAAGGTGACAGAGACTGTCCATGTCTCTCATTCCAAAAGGTGGACTCAATACTCAGATTGAGACATTCTTGGCTTGTTTAAAGTTTGGTTTAAAGAGTAGAAGAATCTCACCAGGGTAAGCTAAAAGGTGACTAAAGACCTGTTCCTATGTTTATTAGAAACCTGATGGGTCCTTGTATACAAGCTCAAGAGAAAGTTGTTAGTATGATTTTAAGAAGCCTGTGGGTCCTTGTATTGTAATCCCAAGAGGAGGCTAATCGAGGTTCCTTATTATAGAACAAGAGAAAGCTATGTGGTTTTGAACTTAGTTTGGATCTAAGAAAATGGGTAAGAGGTTTCACCGGGAATAATTCCTCTTGGGTGGATTGTCCTATTTTGTTCTAAGGCTTTTTTCAAGATGTTTCACCGGGAATAATTCATCTTGAGGTTTGAAGTAAGGAATTCTAATTAGGAAAGAGCCTTCACCGGGAAGACACTCTCAATCCTAGGCCATAGTCCTATAATGTATATATATATATATAGTTTATTTGTCCTAAGGCTGTACTCAGACGTAGTTCTAGACAATATATATACAATACATATTTGACATAAATTTAAATGAAAGCTTGTAAATTGAAAGCTATAAAGCCTAACCTGGATGAAGATGAGGCCTTTGAAAGATGTATGTACAAAGCTTTACCAGTAGTTTGGTTGTTTATTGATAACAGTTTGAGGTTTAATTGTGAACAGTTGAATGTTCATTGAAAACAGTTGAATGTTTTATTGAAAACAGATGAATGTTTTATTGAAAACAGTTGAATGTTTTATTGAAAACAGTTGAATGTTTTTGTTTTGAAAACAGAAGAAGTGAAGATGGACACTAGGTCACATAGGTATCTGAAGAGTTTCACCGGGAATAATGCCCTTCAAATACCAGATGAATATTTTGAAAACAGATGAGAAGATTTTGTAAAGAAATACAGTTTTGAAAAACAAACTATGAAAAGAAAAGGGTGTTGGGTCTTACACTCTATTAGAGGCCCATTGAAAATGATTTACTGTTTATGAAAAACAGTTGAAGAGATTTGAAATGATACAAGGTTTTGTTGTCTGAAAACCTTGATCGTCTGTTTAATCGGAGTTTGAAAACAGTTTGAAATTTGACAAAAGTCAACTTAATTAGGGTAAAGACAAAGTCTATACCTAATTAAGACCTAAATGATTAGGGATTTATCACAAAAATATTTACAAGAGATTAGGTTTTGAAAATCAAGTGAAAATTATATTTAAAGTATTTAAAAACACTTCAAAATATGTTATTTTAAACCTAATAAAAAATATATCAAATAAATAATATTTTTGTGATTTTTTGGTTTGTTCATAAAATAGATATATTAAATGAAGAGTGTGTGAAAAATCAAGTGAAAATGATTTAATTTGATAGATTAAATAATTATGTGAAATTGTAAATAAAAATGAAGGAAAATAGTGGTAAAAAAAATATGGTTTGGTCTTGCCAAGGGTTGAATTCACGCCCTCTAGGTTACCAAACAAAACAATTACCAACTGAGCCACGCGCGTGGACTGATTAGCAAAGATGTCCATGTGATTACATGTGAAAGCAAAGCATTAAAAATGATTTGGAAAATAAAATGAACAAAAGGTATGAGGGGGGGGGTCGAACCCCAGACCTAAGGCAAGACAAGACTTTGGACGCGCGCTGTAACCATTGGGACATTACGATGAATTCGTAGATGACACGCCTATCATTCAAAATAAAATAAACTCATTCCTGGTAAATTTGAAAAATGGCGCCACCATCTTCATCTTCAACCTCAAGCTTCAAAATTTTGAATTTTCTATCTCAATTGTTTCTCAACCAAACTCAAAGATGTAAACATGGATTTTGCTCGTTTTTTAACAAGGATCATGATGGTATCCTTTGATTTTATTTATTTTTGGTATAATTCAAAATTCGCACGCATGAACACTAAGAACCCTAAAGCTGAAAATTAACATGAAATACTCTATATGCATGATATGATGCTATTGACTGAGGGTTAATGATCCTCTCAGGTGCAAAAACTTGTTGGTATAACAAGTTTTTATTTATGAAGCATGAATCATAGAGTTTGAAGCTTATGAAACTTACCTCTAAAATGGAGATTGAGCTCTGATCAAAGTGTGTTACAGAGATGCTGCAACGATCCAAATAGCTTCAATGATCCTCCAGGAAGGTGTTGAGATGCTTAGCTTGAGCTAGAATTCCCCAAAACTCCTTGCTCAACCTCAACTGATATGGCTCCAAGTGAGAGGTGAAGACGATGATCCTCCACGTACAGAAGTGTTCCAGGTGTTTGGATCACTTCTAAATACCTCCTTTGATGTGTTTGAATACTTAGTTTCAAAGGAAGAGCTCTGGTTTGAGGAATCCGAGTCTTCTTGCCAAAGAACCTTTGAAAAATCGAAGTATGAGGGAGAGAAGGAGAAAGCAAGATTTCTGTTGCTTTGGTGTGAATTATATGGAGGAGAGCACTTATATTTATAGGAAAAGAGCTTTGTACAGATTGAAGAGAGTGAGCTTGCTTAGTGAGGTAGTTTTGGTTTCTTGGCCATGAAGAAATTTCAAATAATCTCAAAATGCAATGATGGCATTTTCGAGCTATCTCCCCATCCATTGATCTCTTCTGATCTTAGGGGACAATTCTAATGTGTAGAGTTCTCTAATTGGCTTAGATAAGATTCCAATTGATGAATCACCATTTGCCATAAATTCTTAAATGTAATGATTATATAATCACATGGCTTTGATTTTTGGATGTTTTGGAATCTTGATGCAAATGATTCTCTCCGATCTCTTCTTATATATTTGAAGTGTAAATGTACCAATTAGTGTAGGCCTTTGCACAAAAATGACCAAAACCAATGTTGGTCATGACTTGTAATTTCACTCCATAGGCCTAACTTTGAACAAGCATAACTCTTAGCTCAAAATGAATTTGGAGAAGGTTGAGCATAATTTGGAAAGCCCTTGACATATACTTAAATTCATTAGTTTGGTGTTTGTCCAAGATCCTTAGGGAAATTAGTGAAAACGTTCCATAAAGTTTGAAGAAAACTAGGGTTTTTTGCTAGTTTCATGAAGGCAGTCACTTTGAAGCTCCATATCTCTTCAATGGTTGATTTCTAGCCAAAAAATCATATGTGAAAAATTTGTTCATTGGATCAAAATCTACAACTTTGATATTGGAAGATTTTTTTCAGTTTGTACTTGAAATTTTGAGATATTCCATTCCAAAGTTTTGAAAAAAAAGACCTTTAATTCTAAGTATGAAAAGTCAATCTTTGACTTTTTTATTCTTGATTGATTTTCTTGATTTTTCTTGGTCAAATGTCTTCAATAATCATATATTGATGATATTGATCTTTAAAAGTCATGTTTTGATCCAAAATCCTAAAAGTCAAGGGTGATCTTGTACAGTTGACTTTTTCTAGATGAAGTGAAATCCTGGACTTTTGTGACGAATCAAACTCTCCTCCTCAAATGAATGATATGAATGGATTATATTGAGGTAATAGAAGTTCTTGAGCCATGTTTTGAGTTGTGGAGCCATGTCTTGATTAAAAGTCAACTGTCCATGTGAATTAGATCAAAAACCCTAATTTGTAGGTCAGATGAAATTAATGATTGTGGACCTTGAATTGAAGTACAATTCCCATTGGATATTGTCATAGGGATCAATTGAGGATGATTGAACACTTTGAGTGATGCCCTGGAGCTTTTTAGGGTTTCCCAGATGTGGTCCCTGATTTTAGTCCTTGATGGGCTCAAAACCCTAGTTTGGTGCCCTGAGCAAATCTGAGTCCTGATGACTGATGTCTAATAACATAGGTGAATAAATGAATTATTTGAGTCCTATGATTGTATTAGAGGTCATTTTATTATTGATTGATCCTTTGCCTGAGCTCCTTTGTTCTTGAACACCCTTGATTGAGTACCAGATTAACATGTGACTGCTCTGGGTACTTGTCTTGAGTTGATGAAATATCTGGAGGTGTGACATCTCAGGGGGGTCAAAATTAGGGTATGACAACTTAGTCTCCCGAGACTTTCCGGAACACATTTTAATAGTTGTTGAAGCCTGCACCCATCCAGATCGTTCCCTCATATTCACTCTGGTTTGGTAAAAAAATATCGTGATCTCAATCTTTCTCATCATACAATTTAAATTGATTTAATCCATATGTACTTGCTCACACTAACATTTGTGGTTGTTTAGCATCATCATTTTTTATTTTTGACGTAAGAATGAGAATCCACCATTGTTAGGGCATTGACACCGGATTTTCTCGAAACCATGGGTATGATATTTTTCAGGTTTCGTATTGTTTGGTCACCGGATGACGAAGCCATAGTGATTCCCGCCACCCCTCATTGTGGTGGCCCCTGCCGCCTTTTTTTTATTATTTCTTTTCTTGTTTTATTTTAATTAACCTTTTTTTTATTTTTTTCTTTTAATTATAATAAAAACCAAATAAAAATATATAAATATATAAATTAATAAAATCCCAACAAAATAGTGTATAGTTTATTAAGTAAGTCAATATTAATAGGATTTTTTTAATTAAAATTAATGTAGACATAAGTTTGACATCTAAATTAATTTGTGAGTAAGAAAACTTAGGATTCTTAATAATTTCTACCATTAACTTAAAATCAAAAAGTACAAAAATATTTACTTAGCATTTCTAGGTTTTTAAAATCTTTTTTTCCTAAAATTTTATTTTATTTATTCCTTGCAATTTTATCAAAATGAATAAGACATGTATAAAAATAATATTGTAGTTTATTTTCTCTAACAAATTTATTATGTAACTACACCAAAGCCCTGTAATAATGTAGTTTACTTTCTCGTAAAATTTTCTTAATGTAATTGCCCCAAAGCGATGTAATAGCTTAGGAATTCGTTTTCCGCATTTTACTTTTCTCGCTTTTATATTTCGTACTTACTTATATATATATATATATATATATATATATATATATATATATATATATATAACTGTTAGATGTATGCTAATAAGATTGTATGGCAAGAATAAAAACAAGACAATATATAACCTTAAACAACCAGATCAAATAACTGAAAACAACACACTTTGCACACACCACCTTTAGGGTAACTCTCTCTCTCTCTTTCTCTCTCTCTCTCTCTCTCTCTCTCTCTTTCTCACTCTCTCTCTCTCTCTCTCTCTCTCTCTCTCTCTCTCTCTCTGTTGCCTTAAACGATTAATGGTCATGTTCCTCGAAAATAACGATACTTAAGCAGAAAGACCCTCGGTAAAATCACCACAGTCCCTACGATACAAAAGATAATAGTCCCTCGATGACCCTCGTGTTGCCTACGAAATATGATCTTATCCCGGTGACCCTACAATAAAGTGATGATAGTCCTTTCAAAAGTGCTAAAGTATCTTTAATGCTGCCTTCGATGACCATACGATGACCGTAGGATGACCCTAAACATCCTATGAAAGGACTTCCTACCAACTAATGTTATGGATAGTTTATTTCCCTTAAAACGAAAGGAAAAGAATAGGAAAGACAAATAGGTAGGGTAAATACTCATAATTTACTTGTTCAAACAATTTTCTCCATCACATTTCCAAACGATCAAAACAAAACATTTTTTACATCGTACTTTCAAACAAAAAACACTTTGTAAATATTCTTGAGGACTGATACAAGAGTTATTACAAATTTTGCCTCACGTTAGCACTTTACAAAATTATCCATACCTAAAAAATGAGTGTTTTTGCCCTTAAAATGTGTTTCTACCCAGGAAATTTCGCACGGCTAGCAAATATTACGCCTAGCGCTCATAACATCATTTTTTTCATCCTTCTGCACACTTCTAGGTCACCTTTGGCTCGCCCGGCGAGCTCGGGGGGAAACTGACAGCAAATTGAAAATTTCAACTATTGTTTCGGCCATATCTTGAGAACCGTAACTCCGATTTGCGCACGGTTTGAAGATTTGGAGAGCTTATTCAATGATCTATCTAACAATGAATAAATATCATTGCTTGAATACCTACAAAAATAAGATAAAACAATTAAACTCAATGGTTTTTTCACGATAACAAAATACATACACTATAACGTAATCTATACCGAATATACACTAAAGTTGAGGTTTATTGAAGAAAAGAAAATGAATTAAGATGGTGAGTGATAATTATTCACACTCAAATTCACAACAATTTAGCACTCAACAGCCAGCAACTTGGTTTCCTAATTTTTTAAGTTTAGTTTGGTACTTCACAACAGACCCTTCCTGTTTTAATTTGGACATCTTCTTCAACGATTTCTCGAGAAGAAATGTTGGGGGTTTAGGAGGAGCCATGAGAACAACCAATGATAGATTATACTATAATATCACTCAAATCTAAGCTACTAAAGAAGATAAACATAAAACAATTTGAACATATTTTTTCATAAACTTCAACAAGACAGCAATACAATATAAATACTAGGGTTTGTATGAATACTATGGGCCAGGGCCTGGCTGAAACTAGAACTGAAACAAAATAAAAAATATTATTAATTGCACCCCTCCTAATAATTGTAAAAATCCTTAAGCCAAACTGATTTCTTTCTTGCTCTATTGGGCCTCATGTCTTCCTTCTTATCACAGAGGGAGTACCATAATTTTTTCACTGAAGTAATAATATTGTCAGGTTCAACTAAATCCATATATTCAATATCAATTTGTTTCACACGAGTGACTAATTTGAAAACTATATATTTCAATGACTCTTTATCAAAGTAAAAGAAAATAGTTATCGAAAAATGAAACTCAGAAGAATTCAATATTGAGAGTAAAAATAGTTAAAAGGGATTAAAATTGTGAAAGTTCACCTGATTTCGTGTCCGATTGTAATTTTATGTGTTTAGGATAAATAATATATAAATAATTATGAATAACTATCGAAGTAACAAGACAAGATACACACACACACACTTAAAATGATTTTACAAATCTCATATGTTGTAAAACCTTTATTTAAATTAGTTTTGGCCACTAACTAATTGGTTAAGGAAGCATCCTGGCCAATTAGAAAATCTCAAATGAAAACTCTGGGGGAATTAATTAGGTCACGTGATTTAAAGTCCAACGAGAGTATAAATTATTGTGTCTTGTTTCTAACTTTACTCTTTTATATTTTAGTATTTTATCTTTCGCGCTTAAATTTATAGTTTGTCTTGTTTCTTAAAATTGACCAACCTAAAAATCAATCTTTTGCGAAAAAAGTTGTCGATAATCATATAACACAAATCAAATTTTTTCTTGTGTTTTGAGTCATTAGGTCAATAAGTGGCATCATAGCCTAACTCCGGTTATAAGACTAATTGTCTCGGGAAGTAGGGTGACTTCAAACTATTCACTAAACAAAACCTCGTCCTGTAATAGAGAGATGTATGCTTATTACAAAGAGAAATGAAAATATTTATAGAGGGGATGAATTTTGATATCTCGGTCTCTAAAAAATAATCTTTTTATTCTCACACATCAAGTTCAAGTTGTTGTGGAAAAAAACATAGAGGTCATTGGACCAAAGAGGATAAATAAAAGGTGTAATATAGTATGAAATCTAAAATTATTATCATTACCTTTCTCGATATTGTCGAGTGTTTCTCACTATAATTATACAAAAGAAATATGGGACACCTGTCAAGTTATCCATGAAGGTAAAATTGACTAGAATGAACACATTGACTCATAAGTGTGATTTGTTTAGAATGAAACTTGAGGAAAATATTCAGAACATGGAAAAACGATTTATTCAAATTGTTTATCACCTATGAACTTTGGGAACAAAACTTAATTTATTATTTAATTAGCAAAGTTCTTAGACACCTAAATCCTAGTTGACAACCTAAAGTTCCTGTGATTTATGAATCTAAAGACTTGTCATCTAGAAATTTTGCAATCTTGTTTTAAAAATGGCTGGAACATGAGATTGAACAATTTATATTTACCTGTCATACCCTAATTTTTGACCCCCTTATTTGTCACATCATATGGCATCTCATACACTCAATCAATTCAAAAGCAAATATCCAAAGCAGTCACTTGTTCACCAAGTACTCAGATTAGGGTTACCAGCCAGGAAATCCAAGCAAAGGATCAATCAATGATTGAAGTGATCCTCAAATTAATCATAGCACTTATAATTCTTCATACATTTACACATGATCTCCAATCTCAAGGCATTAAGCCTCAAGTTCATCAAAGGCACCAGATTAGGGTTTTGAGCCTATCAGGGATTAAAATCAAGACTTTCACTTGGGAAGACTGATAAGGCTTCAAAGCATGATCCAAAGGGCTAAAGTAACTTCAAATGATTCCTCCATCAATACCTAATGCAATATGTACTTCAATTCAAGTTCAACAACTCCCAATTTCATGTGGCGCATAATTAGGGTTTTGACCTAATTTACTTGAGGAGTTGACTTTTGACCAAGAAAAGATCCTATGGCTCAAATCATGATTCAAGGGTCTTCAATACTTCATCATAAGCCACTAATATCACTCATTTGGTTAGGAGAGCTTGTTTCATTTAAAACTCAGGAGAATACAATTCACTTGGAAAAGTCAACTGTTTAAACATTGCCTTTGACTTTTGAAAAATTTGGTCAACTATGGGTCTTCAAGGTTCAAAATCATTCACATATGATTATTGAAGGCATTTGATCAAAGAAAATCAACCAAGAATCAAAAAGTCAACAAAAGTCAAAGTTGGAAAGTTCAAAGACTTAGAAAAATTCTAAGTATTTTCAAGTGTTTTAGTCATAACTTCATGAGCAAGTAACTTCCAATTTTAAGTATGCAACTGAAAAATCTTCCAACATGAAAGTTGTAGATCTTGATCCAATGAACAACTTTGTCACATATAATTTTTCTTCAAAAGATCAACCATTTTAGAGATATGGGTTCATGAAGTTCCTTCGAAAAACACTTATAAAAATTTCTAAGTCTTTTTAACAACTTTTTCACCAACTTCCAAGACTTTTTTCTCCAACATCCAAGATGAATCCTTCCAAGACCTTAACAAGAGAGTTGAAGTACATCACTTAAGCTTTCCAAAAATATTTAGAACATGGTTTGATCTTACTTGAACTAGAAGTTATGAACTTTCAAAGAAAGCTTCATGAACTAGTCTTATGCATAACTAGTCTTTTGCCCATGGTCGATTTTTGCACAAGTCTTGCACCAATTATGCACATGTTGATACCTTGTTATCAGCCAAGACCAAGTGGTACAATTCTTGGATCATTTTCAAGAGAATATCAAAGTACCATGAAATTCATATGCCATGTGAAAAGTAATGATTACAAAATTGAAATGATTACCAAATAATGAATATCCAAGTTTATCTCCAAATTACCAACTATATTGCATCATAACATCATAATCAAACTGAAAGTTAGAAAAAATGGGAGCTAAAGGATCGGAATTAAACCATGGCCAAAGAAGCTCATCATTGCATAATTAGAATATTCCACCAAGTTGACCAAACTAAAACTCTTAACTCTCAATGTCATCTCAGTTCAATTGCCTATAAAAATGGGGCTCTTTCTCATTCAAATTCACTATAAAGCAACCATAATTCTTTCTTTCTCTCTTCTCCCTCCTTTCTTATTTTTCAAGGTTTTCATGGTGTGAAGAATCGAATTCTTCAAACATGGGATAATCCTTTGAAAGTGAGTATTCTTACACTCTCTACAGATGATGTAAAGGTGATCTAAGTTCTCATTGAGGTTCTGTGGCATCAGAATCATCATCTCCACCTTCAACTTGGAGCTGATGCAGTTGAGGTCGAGCAGAGCAATCCAGGAGGTATTCCAGGCAATTAAAGCATTCAAGCACCTTATAACAACATCATAGGAGCTATCCAGATCATCATACAACTTATGTAACTCCTCAAACTCAGAATCTAATTCGCACTTTAAAGGTAATCCTCAAACCTTGAAACTCTATGATCCGTGCAATATAAATGATTAAATGAAATACCATCATGTTTCTACACACATAGGGATCATTAGCCCTCAATCAATTGAATGAATTCATGCATATATGTCATTTCACATTAAATTTTTGTTTTAGGGTTCTTAGTTGTTCATACGAATAATCTTAGGATACACTTAAAATAAATACAATTAAGTACCACCATCATGTTCCTTGTTCAAAAACGAGTGAATTTCATGTTTACATCTTTGCAAATGGTTGAGAAATGAGGGAGATGGAAATTCAAAATTTGAGTGATGAGAGGTTGAAGATGAAGATGGCCATGGCGCGCCATTTTTTGAACTCAGAGGAAAATTTTAAAATATATTTAATGGAGTGTGTATCTTAAATGAATACATCGTCTGCCGTAGTGGCCACACATGCGCTCATAGTCTCCTCTTGCCCAAGGTCTAGGGTTCGATCTCCCCCTCAGACCTTTTGTTCATTTCATTTTTCAAACTTATTTTCACTTAAAACCAATTGAACCTCTCTCTTTTTCAAGCCACGCACGTGGCTTAGTTGGTTATGTTTTAAGCTGTGGACTTAAGGGCGTGGGTTCAAGCCCTTGCAAGACCAAAACCTTTTTTTTACAACTATTTCTCACTATTTTCTTCACAAACTTCATTTAATTAATTCACCTATTAAAATTAACTCTTTTCAAATGATTTTTTGCACACTACTCTTTTAAGATATATATTTCATGATTATATAAAAAACCCAAAAAAAAATTATTTATTCAATATATTTTTATTAGGTTGAAAATTGATCTTTCTTAGTATATTTTTTAAATACTTTTAATGATTTTTTCTTTGATTTTTCTAAACCTAATCAATTTCAAATAATCATGTGAATAAAAATTAAGTATTAATTTAGTATAGATAATATTTCTTACCTTAATTAGTTTGTCCTTGTCATTCAAAACTGCTTTGCAAAACTCTCGATTTAAACGGACGCTTAGGGTTTTCAGTCAACAAAACCCTTCATATTTTCAAATCAAACTTCTTTCATAATTATTGGGCCTCTTGATTCTTAAAGAGTGTAAGACCCAACCCCTTTTTTATTATTCATCTTCAACTTTTAAATATATACAATTCAATTTCAAATCAAGAGGAATCTCCTTGAGTATAAGCCTCATCCTCTGTACATATTTTTTATTTTTGTTTTAGACCATTTTTCTGTAAAAAAACTTTCTCATCCCTCTTTTTAAATTCTGGTACTAAGAGGAGCATTATTCCCGGTGAAATACTTTCATCTGTAAGTTATAAGTCGTAAACCTTCTCTTCTGTAAATATTTTCATCTGTTTTTCAAAACACCTTCTATAAACTCTAGTACTAAGAGGAGCATTATTCCCGGTGAAACTGCTCTTAGACCATTGGGCCTCTCCTTGAGTTATAAGCCCCAAACCTTCTCTTCTGTAAATATTTTCATCTGATTCTTCAAAACACTCTGGTACTATGGGAACATTATTCCTGGTGAAATTGCTCTTAGACCATTGGGCCTCTCTTTTGAGCTATAAGACCCAAACTTCTCTTCTTCTTTTTCAAACTTCAACTATTTTCAATCAAAACTTCAAATTGTTTTCAATCAAAACTTCAATTATTTTCAATCAAAACTTTCAACTATTTCAAATAAACTTTTCATTTATTTTTATTCAAATCAATGGGATTCTCTTTGAGTATAAGTCCCATCCTTTCTTTCTCACCTCAGATTCTTGGACCTCTATTACAGTATAAGATCCAACACCTTTTGTTCATACAGAAAATAAATCTTCTGGATCTCAGTTAGAGTGTAAGACCTAACAATTTTCTTTTCCTTTATAAAACAGATAATTCATAAAACATCTAAAAAAGTATTCATAAAACATCTAAAAAAACATCAAAAATATTTCTTTGCATTCATATTTAAATTACTGTCCATAACTTGTTATAATTGTCATATATTTTATTCTTGTTATATTTGTCATAATATTTACTGTATATAGTTGTCATACCTATTATATTTGTTATATACTTGTCAAATATAAAATATATATACACTGCTTAGATCTCCGTCAGAGAAAAATCTAAGACAAATAAACTATATATATATATATATTATAGGACTATGAGTGGGATTGAGAATAACTTCCCGGTGAAGTCTCTCCTAATTAGACAACATAGATTCTTGCCACAAGATGAATTATTCCCGGTGAAACATCTTGAAAACCTTTAAATCAAAAATTGGGCACACCCACCTAAGAGGACTATTTCCCGGTGAAACCTCTTACTCCTTTTGCTTAGATCCAAATTAGGCAAGTCAACATAGCTTTCTCTTGTGCTACAACAAGGACCCTCGATTAGCCTCCTCTTGGGCTTACAATATAAGGACCCATAGGCTTCTTAAAAACACTTCCCTTAGCTTCCTCTTGAGCTTGTATACAAGGACCCATAAGGTTTCTTATAAACATAGGATAGGTCTTTAGCTACCTTTAGCCAACCCCTGTGAGAAATTCTGCTCTTCAACTCAGACATCCAATAGCCCAAGTATTTCTCAATCCTCTGTATTGAGTCAACCCCTTTGGAATTAGAGACATAGATAGTCTCTGTCACCTATATCATCTTCCAACAGTCAAAAGGATTCAAATCTCTGAATCTTTCCCCAAATTCTCTCCTTAGTAGAGTCAGCCTCAATCTTGGGCTTTGTACAAGACACCAAAACAAACTGTCAATCATTCTTTCAAATTACAGTCTTTCAAAACTCATTCCTCAGTCGAGTCATCCTTAATCTTAGACTATATACAAGAAGTATCCTAATCTCCCAAAAAGAGCCAGCTTTAATCTTGAGCTTTATACAAGAAGTTTCCCTATGAGTTAGCTTCAGTCTTGGGCTTCATACGAGACAGAAATAATTCAAAGTCTATTCCTCAGAGAGTCAGCCTCAATCTTGGGCTTCATACAAGACACAAATAAATCATCACTCAGAAACTTTCAATTCCTCTAAGTCAGCCTCAATTCTGGGCTTAGTACATAACACATAAAAATATTTCAGTCAAAATAATCCCCTAATGGCCACACACAGTTGGACCATACACATGATGTTCTTCCTCGCTGTCGTGAGATACTTGAGATAGTGCGGGCAGACATTGACAGTGGTTTCTTCCCTGAAGGGTCTGATCACAAGCGTATACTTGATGATATCGTGAGGGTGACAGATGGGATATTTTTGTACCGTAGACATCATGCCAAGACATGTGGGGCACTTGACAGTAGAGGCAGAGTATCTGACAGACGAGGTGGTGGACGCAGAGGTGGTGTAACACCCCAAATCTACCCCGCAATTAAAGAGGAATATCAGAGTACAAAATTCCAAACAATTAGAACATAACGATTCGGAGCGTCACATTTAAACAACAAACATCGCATACGTATATCATGCTCAATCACTTAGATACATAACACACATGTAGGAGAACAATATCGGAATCATTAATCATTGTCAGCCAATCAAGTACTTGCATCGCAGCGGAAAATCATAAGTCAACAACAATACAACTCATAATGTCAAGGCCAAACACGGCTCAATACATCTAACAAGTCTTAGCATAACATAAGGACAAAGTTCAACAAGGATAAACACAAGAAACAAGACGTAAACAAGTAATCCAACGTTCCCCGAGTGCTACGTATCAGAGCATTGACACACACCGACTCGAGCTATAGGTACACGACTACTCCGCGTCATTACCTGCACGTTACCAACAGAGGGCAACATTCAAACAGAAGGGGTGAGATATCATTCATTATAAAGAAGCGTATGATAATATTCAAAGCGGAGAAATAATCATACATCGGTCACCACTTCTCTGTAAGTATAAGATTGCGCCTAAGAGGGGGGGTGAATTAGGTTTTCAAAAATTTAATCGGTTTTATGAGAATACTTCTAATAATTTTTGGTTAAGTGTTTGAAGGTTTTTGTAAGGTTCTTTTCTTTTCTTTGGTAATGGTGATGAATGCAATAAAGTGCGGAAAAGTAAAGAACGCAACGATATATACTGGTTCCCCTCACAATCCGAGAGTACTCCAGTCCCCTTTCAAACACGAAAGAGATTTCACTATAGTTAGAATTATTGTACAAGCCTATGCCTACTATCTAACCTATAGGGTGATCAAAGGTTCTTAACACCTTTAAGATCAATCAACACTAATGTGAATGAAGAACAATCCTCTTCAAACACACCACTTACTTCCAACAATCCTGGATAGTAAGGAGATAATTTTCTTTGAATTTTTACAAGAGATTTAGATGAAGTTTGTATAGCACTATCAATCTTGGATTGATCTTCTTCTTCAAATAAACAATTCTCAAAATGAATATAAGTGTTCACAATGTATGCATGAAACTTTAAATGAATTCTCAATGAAAATGTGTGTAGAAAGTTTCATATAAAAATTCTGGTTTGTGGACACTTGAAAATAATGAAATTTATGAGTATGAATTGTTAATGAAGAAGGTGAATAATGATTTTGAAATATGTAGTATTTATAATGTGTCAAACACCTCTTTGAATGGTTATTTTTCCATGAAACAATGCAATGATCAAGTGGTAAGAAAATGGATTCGTTTGAATAAGATCATGCAATGAAAAAACACACTGGTTCAGTAGGAACCGGTTCCTACCTGGGACAACCCGGTTCCTGCTGAACGTTACAGTAGAAATTTCAAATTTTGAACTGAGGAACCGGTTCCCACCTAGGGACAACCCGGTTCCCCATAGTAAAACACAGAGAACTGAAAACTTAGAATGCTGGGAACCGGTTCCTCCATAGGGACAACCCGGTTCCTAAAACCTTTATTTTGAAATTTAACTTTGAAAAAGGTTTTAAATGAACTTTTGAAGGATGACACTTTGTAGTATGTTTATGATATGCATGGAAATATATTTGTGAACAATTATATGTCAAAGTGAGTTTTGTTTATACCTTTGACACTTTAGCTTGATTCTTGAATCTTCACAATTTCTTCAAGACTTTGAAATGATGTATTTTTGCTTGATGCTTGAAATTCTTTTTGCACATCCTTTATAAAAGCTTGATGTCCATATTGTCTTCATCAAAACACACTATGCTTGAGAAGCTTGCATTTACATTCTCCCCCTTTTTGATGATGACAACCAAGTCTTGAAAATGTTTTGAAAAAAGTTGTTTTGTGCTTTTGAAATTATGTTGAACAATGCAAGGCTCCCCCTATGTTAGAGACTCCCCCTAAATCCATGATTCCTTGATTTATGGTGATGAGTTTCATTTGATAATTTTAACAATGGCCTGCATTTTTCTTTGAAACAAAACAACAACAAAAACACATGCATATTCTTCTCCCCCTTTGTTATTATCAAAAAGGATGGGGAAAAAGAGAAAAAATATATGAAATATAACACAATGTAAAATACCACAAAGATAACACAAAAAATGAAATACTACAAACATAACATGATTTAAACGATACGAAACGTAGTTTTTTACGATTACAACACAAACATAAATAGTCCTAAACATCACGAACATAAATGGAACATTGTCTAGAAAACATAAGTAAAAACTAATAATAGAAAGAAAACATAACATAGAAATTAAAGCACATAATTTAGTCACTTTCATCCATTTGGTCTTCATCATCATCCTCTTGTTCATCTTCTTCTTCACTTCCTTCCTCTCCCTCATAATGAGCCAAGATACGCCTTTGAGTCCGTTGAATTTCCCGCATTTGTCTTATCATAAGGTTATGCTCATAGTTATTCTCCCGCTTGTTGTTATCAATAGATGTTTGAATAGAACAAAGCTTGGCAAACATCATATCCATTGTGTATCCACCTTCGGGAGGTTGAGGATCTTGTGGCATGGCTGGCTCAAAATCAACTTTGTAAACGAATCTACCTTCACGATCCGTAACTATTCCTGTATTTTTAAGAGCGGTAGCGGTGGTGATAGCACACTCTTGTTCATCCATATTTTTCTTTGGTTCCCGTTGGAGGAGAACACCAGCATTCCGAACAATATGAGAGATGGCCCTTGCATAAGGTAAGCCTCCTTTAAGGGAAGCCATAAGCTGCATGTGGCGCATAATTGAAAGCGCCCAATTGACTTCAATGCCACGCCTTAGAGCAAGCAAAACCATCAACTCGAACTCATTGACCCTGGAATGGTTAGAATTCTTTGGAAATAAAACAAAAGCAATGATAAGATGGAGCATCCTATCACTCACCGATAAGCTTGAACCGAACATATTAAACTTGATAGCAAGCTGTTGGCGAACTGTGTCGCGTTGAGTTGGTCGGCACATATCCACAAAAACATCAATCTTACTATACAGTTGCCAATCCTCCGGTATGTTACCTTGAAGGAGCACTAAGCCTTGAGATGGAATTCCTAACACTCTTCCAAATTCCTCAACATCTAAGCATATATCCTTATTTGAAACTTTTGACAATAATGTGAAATCATCAAATTCATCGGTCACTATCCTAAGATTGTGGTAAAACTCTCTAACCAAATCCGGATAATAATCACCATGGTCAAGCACAAAATTAGCGACCCCTGCATTAGCTAGTCTACCCGGAAAATTGAAGCTGTGATTAGGGAAATCGGGGAGTTTACCGTATTTTGCCGCAAGGAGTTTTCGACTCCGAATGTTGAATGTGAGTCTCCGACTCTTGACAGTTGGTTGGATCTCTTGAGGATCTTCACTTGTCTCTCCAATTTTGTTCTTTCCCTTTGCACTTCTTGAAACTTTGGGTGCCATTGTTGAAAGGAGTTGAAAGTTAGGGTTTAAGTTGGGATTTTAGGATTTGGTGAGTGGAGAAGGATTTGAGTGAATTGTGTGAAAGAGTGGAGGATTATATAGTGTTTTAGAGGTAGTGGGTAATTTAATTTGGAGAGTTATGGTGAGATAATGGAGCTTTGAATGGGGTTTGACAATGGAGGTGGAAGGGTGTTTGGAGAAGATGAAGATGAATGTATGTGAATAATGAAAGTAAATGTGTGGTTGAATAGAGATAAAGAGTAATAAAGTGATATAAAGAATAAGTAAAAAAAATAAAAATAAAGAAAATAATACGTACAGCCATAGTAAAAGCAAGAAAAAAATCTGAAAAAGTACGTGGGAACCGGTTCGTCCCTACATGGGAACCGGTTCCTGAGAAACACAAAAAGCACGCCTCTGGAAATTAGTATGGGGAACCGGTTCGTCCCTACATGGGAACCGGTTCCTGGACTGAAAATTTTCAAAAACTTTTATTTTATGAAATATAAAGCATACATATCATACATATTTACCAAGTCATAATGAATGAACATTTATAAGGTACTTTTAACTTATAAAATTTTAGAAACGTGTACCTTTGATGTATGAAAATGACGAATAAATTTTAAACATCACCTTCGTCTAAAATTCCAAGCTCTCGTCGAATTTTGTAAAACGATTCTTTTGGGAGAGGCTTGGTGAAGATATCCGCAAGTTGATTATGAGTATCTACAAAAGTGACTTCAACATCTCCTTTAAGCACATGATCGCGAAGAAAATGATGTCGAATGTCTATGTGTTTGGTTCTTGAATGCATAACCGGATTCTTTGTAATATTTATAGCACTTGTATTGTCGCATCGAAGAGGGATACATCCGAGATCAAGTCCGTAGTCACGAAGTTGTTGCTTAAGCCAAAGAATTTGTGCACAACAACTACCCGCTGCTATGTATTCTGCTTCGGCCGTACTAAGAGCAACACATGCTTGCTTTTTACAAGCCCATGATACTAATGCATTTCCAAGAATGTGACAAGTACCACTTGTGCTTTTACGATCAGTTTTACATCCTGCATAATCCGCGTCAGAATAACCAATTAAATTGCAAACACTACCTTTAGGATACCATAAGCCAACGTTGGTTGTTCCTTTGAGATACTTCATGATCCTTTTAACTACCATAAGATGTGATTCCTTTGGATTTGCTTGGAAGCGAGCACAAAGACAAACACTAAACATTATGTCAGGACGGCTTGCCGTCAAATATAATAAAGAACCAATCATACCTCGATACTTGGTAATATCAATTGGAGTACCGGATTCATCTTGATCAACATATGTACCGGAGCCCATTGGAGTATTCATTGCTTTACAATTGTCCATATCAAACTTCTTTAATAGTTCTTTACAATATTTGGATTGATTGATAAAGATTCCATCTTTGAGTTGCTTAATTTGTAGTCCAAGAAAGTAGTTCATCTTTCCCATCATAGACATCTCGAATTCTCCTTGCATCATCAATGAGAATTCCTCACACATTTCTTTGTTAGTCGATCCAAAAATGATATCATCAACATAGACTTGAACCAATAAAGTGTTACTCTTGATTTTCTTAATGAACAAAGTTTTATCAACCTTACCCTTTTCGAAACCCTTTTCACACAAAAAATTGCTAAGTCTATCATACCATGCTCTAGGTGCTTGCTTTAATCCATAAAGAGCCTTTCTTAACTTAAAGACATGTGAAGGATTCTTGAAGTCTTCAAATCCGGGGGGTTGTTTGACATAGACTTCTTCATTGATGTAGCCATTCAAGAATGCGCTCTTGACGTCCATTTGATAAAGCTGAAAATTTAATGAACATGCATAAGCAAGTAAAAGACGAATAGCTTCTAACCTTGCAACCGGAGCAAATATTTCTTCAAAGTCGATTCCTTCTTCTTGATTGTAACCTTGGGCCACCAATCTTGCTTTGTTTCGAACAATTATACCATTCTCATCAAGTTTGTTCTTAAACACCCATCGAGTACCTATGATGTGTTTGTTACTTGGTCTAGGAACAAGTTCCCAAACTTGATTTCTCTCGAATTGATTTAATTCTTCTTGCATTGCATTTATCCATTGATCGTCTCCTAAGGCTTCATCAACTTTGGAAGGTTCAATTTGAGAAACAAAAGCCATGTGTAAGCAAGCATCTTTGAGATTTAATCTTGTTGCAACTCCTTGACTAATATCACCAATAACTTTATCAATAGGATGATCTCTATGAGTTCTCCATTCTTTTGGTAGATCATTGGTGTTTGATTCTTGTTGTACACTTTCTTGTTGAACACTTTCTTGTTGTACTTCCGGTGCCTTCACAATTATATCATTTGAAGGTTCTTCCGGTGCCTTCACAATTGTATCATTTGAAGGTTCTTCCAGGGGTAAATCTAAAGGATCATCATCATCACAAACAACTATTTCCTCTTTGGAAGTGTTAGTCTCATCAAAAGATACATGCATAGATTCTTCAATAGTTAAAGTTCTTTTATTATAAATTCTATATGCTTTACTAGAAAGATAATAACCAAGAAATATACCTTCGTCGGATTTCTCATCAAACTTACCAAGATTGTCTTTGTCATTGTTGAGAACAAAGCACTTGCATCCAAAAATGTGAAAGTGAGCAATGTTTGGCTTTCTTCCTTTGAAGAGTTCATATGGAGTCTTCTTTAAGATAGGTCTAATGATTACTCGATTTCCAACATAACATGCCGTACTAACCGCATCCGCCCAAAAATATTTAGGAAGATTTGCATCACTAAGCATTGTTCTTGCAAGTTCCACTAGAAACCTATTTTTCCTTTCAACTACTCCATTTTGTTGTGGAGTTCTTGGTGCTGAAAAATTATGAGAGATACCATGTTCTTCACAAAATTCTTCAAACGATGCATTTTGAAACTCTCCACCATGATCACTTCTTATGGATACAATCTTTAATGATTTTTCATTTTGGATTTGTTTTGCATACTTCTTAAAGGCTTTAAAAGCATCACTTTTCTGCACAAGAAACAAAGTCCAAGAATATCTAGAATAATCATCAACAATAACTAAAACGTATACATTACCTCCGAAGCTTCTTGTCCTTGATGGACCAAATAAATCCATATGCAACAATTGAAGTGGTCTTGTTGTAGTCACCACATTCTTTGGTTTGAAAGACGATTTGGTTTGCTTTCCCTTTTGACAAGCATCACATAGTTTATCTTTGACAAACTTTATCTTAGGTAAGCCAATAACAAGATCATGTTTGGTTAACTTATTTAAATGATCCATATGAATATGGGCTGCTCTTTTATGCCATAACCATGATTCATTATTGTTTACCAAAAGACATTTTACTTTCAAAGATAAATCATTTAAAGAAATCATAAAAATGTTATTAATTCTTGTACCTTTGAGTTTTACCTCATTGGTGACTTCATCGATGATCAAGCATTCTTCCTTAGTAAATTTGATCTTGAAGCCTTTGTCACAAAGTTGGCTAATGCTTAGAAGATTATGCTTTAGTCCTTCAACATAAAGAACATCTTCAATGGATGTGAAAGGTGGTGCACCAACTTTGCCTTTGCCAAGAATTCTTCCCTTATTGTTGTCTCCATAAGTGACAAAACCCTTGGCCTTTAACCTTAGATCTGAAAATTGGTTTAAGTCACCCGTCATATGCTTTGAACAACCACTATCTAGATACCATAGGTTTGAAGTGGTCTTCAAGCATGCCTACAAAACAAATTAAGTTTTGTTAGGTACCCAAATGGCTTTGGGTCCATCATAGTTAGTTCCTTTCTTCACCCATACATAATGTCCACTAGGAACACTAAAGTTCCTTACATAACAAGCATTGGGTGTGTGACCAATAATACCACAATAAAAACAAGTAGGTTCAAAGTTACTTCTATATCTAGGAGGATAAGATTTCTTCTTAACAAAGTTCTTCCTTTTAGGATAATGTTGCATTACTTTAGGCTTGATCACTTTCTCTTGAATTGGTTGGTTACTAGCCTTGACAAAGATAGTCTTGTTGGATGTTGGTTTATCAAATTTAGAGAAACCAAGTCCGCTCTTATCATTGGAGTATCTTTGTGTGCTAAGAACATTTTCCAATCCAATTTGCCCTTTTTCATATCTTTCTAAAACACGTTTTAATTGGACAATTTGGAAGGAAAGTGATTCACAATTCTTGCATGCAACATTATCTTCTTGAACACTAATCATTTTTTCTTTGTCATCTTTATGTTCTACTTCAATTATCTTAACCTTCTCTTCTAATGATGATATTATTTTCTTTTGAGATGAGATAGTTTTATAGAGAATTTTGCATTCTTTTAATAATTCTTCTATTGCACCTTGCGCACCATTATCAAAAAGAGAATCATCATAACTAACCTCGCCTTCTTCATCGTCGGAGTGGTGTGATGCCATTAGTGCTAGGTTTGCACTTTCGTCACTATCAGAGTCCGATGAGGAACTTACTTCATTATCTTCCCATGCTATGTAGGCCTTTTTATTTTTGAACTCCCTTTTGCCTTTGAATCCATTCTTCTTCGAAAGCTTTGGACATTCCGGCTTTATGTGTCCTTGTTTCCCACATTCATAGCATGTAACTTCTTGTGATGAAGTGGATGCTTCTTTATCTTTATGCTTTGAGAATTTCTTTCTTTTGACATAGTTAGTATTATCAATATTATTTTTATTACCAAAAAATTTGCCTAACCTTTTTACAAGAAGCAAGAAGTTTTCATCTTCATCCGATGCATCTTTCATTTTGCTTTCTATTGAATCTACTTTTAATGCAATGCCTTTGGATTTCTTTTCTAAGTTCTCATGCTTTTCCAATCTTCCAAGTTCTGTCTCATATTCTTGAAGTTTTCCAAATAGTGTTGCGGAAGTAAGTTTTGATAAATTCTTCTTTTCGGATATCGCCGTCACTTTTGGTTGCCACTCCCTTGTCAAAGATCTGAGCACTTTAAGATTAAGTTCTTCGGTAGTAAGAGTCTTACCAAGTGCCTTCAAGTGATTTGTCAAATGTACGAATCGTTTTTGCAAATCGAGAATAGTTTCTCCGGGCTTCATTCTAAACAGTTCGTACTCTTGGCTTAAAGTATTCAACCTTGATCTTTTAACTTCAGCGGTACCTTCATGAGTTTCTACAAGAGTATCCCAAATTTCCTTTGATGTTGTACATGTTGATATTCGGAAGAATTCATCCATACTAAGAGCACCATGAAGAAGACTGATCGCCTTTTTGTCAGCAAGAACCCTTTTTCTATCATTATCATCCCATGACGCTTTAGGTTTCTCCGATCCAACACCATTAACGACCGTTGTAGGAACATGAGGACCTTGTAGGACAGCCTCCCAAACTTCTTCTCCTTGTGCTTCTAGATGAGCCTTCATTTGGATTTTCCAAAAGTCAAAATATTCACCACAAAACAATGGAGGCTTGTTGTTAGAACCACCATCTTTGAAAACCGGTCTTTGATTTGCGGAAGCCATTCTGGATCTTTAGGAACAAGTTACCTATAACTTGCTCTGATGCCAAATGTAAGTATAAGATTGCGCCTAAGAGGGGGGGTGAATTAGGTTTTCAAAAATTTAATCGGTTTTATGAGAATACTTCTAATAATTTTTGGTTAAGTGTTTGAAGGTTTTTGTAAGGTTCTTTTCTTTTCTTTGGTAATGGTGATGAATGCAATAAAGTGCGGAAAAGTAAAGAACGCAACGATATATACTGGTTCCCCTCACAATCCGAGAGTACTCCAGTCCCCTTTCAAACACGAAAGAGATTTCACTATAGTTAGAATTATTGTACAAGCCTATGCCTACTATCTAACCTATAGGGTGATCAAAGGTTCTTAACACCTTTAAGATCAATCAACACTAATGTGAATGAAGAACAATCCTCTTCAAACACACCACTTACTTCCAACAATCCTGGATAGTAAGGAGATAATTTTCTTTGAATTTTTACAAGAGATTTAGATGAAGTTTGTATAGCACTATCAATCTTGGATTGATCTTCTTCTTCAAATAAACAATTCTCAAAATGAATATAAGTGTTCACAATGTATGCATGAAACTTTAAATGAATTCTCAATGAAAATGTGTGTAGAAAGTTTCATATAAAAATTCTGGTTTGTGGACACTTGAAAATAATGAAATTTATGAGTATGAATTGTTAATGAAGAAGGTGAATAATGATTTTGAAATATGTAGTATTTATAATGTGTCAAACACCTCTTTGAATGGTTATTTTTCCATGAAACAATGCAATGATCAAGTGGTAAGAAAATGGATTCGTTTGAATAAGATCATGCAATGAAAAAACACACTGGTTCAGTAGGAACCGGTTCCTACCTGGGACAACCCGGTTCCTGCTGAACGTTACAGCAGAAATTTCAAATTTTGAACTGAGGAACCGGTTCCCACCTAGGGACAACCCGGTTCCCCATAGTAAAACACAGAGAACTGAAAACTTAGAATGCTGGGAACCGGTTCCCCCATAGGGACAACCCGGTTCCTAAAACCTTTATTTTGAAATTTAACTTTGAAAAAGGTTTTAAATGAACTTTTGAAGGATGACACTTTGTAGTATGTTTATGATATGCATGGAAATATATTTGTGAACAATTATATGTCAAAGTGAGTTTTGTTTATACCTTTGACACTTTAGCTTGATTCTTGAATCTTCACAATTTCTTCAAGACTTTGAAATGATGTATTTTTGCTTGATGCTTGAAATTCTTTTTGCACATCCTTTATAAAAGCTTGATGTCCATATTGTCTTCATCAAAACACACTATGCTTGAGAAGCTTGCATTTACATTCTCAACATATATCACTTACTACTATTCACATCATTCAACATCTTACCAACAACAATAATATCAATCTCAATTAAGGCATACATAGGCATTTATCACTTATGCTCAACGAAACAACCATCAAATCGACACAAGATAACATTCATGTTATGGACACACAAATATTCAAATACGACTCATCACACGACTTTACTTATGCAACTCGAACAATGCAAATGCATGTGGTACCATTAGAATAAAACTCCCGTCTCAAACAATTGCCATTGGGTCGTCTCAAACATTCGCCACAAGGGCCGTCTCAAACATTTGCCACTAGGGCCGTCTCAAACAATGCAATGAATGTGACTCAATGATGCACATTCACAATCACACTTAACGACATAATCGACTCGAACAACACAATCCACGTAAATGACATGATCAACTTAAACGACATAATCAATTCCGGATATCCAATGTCAACAAAATCCAATGCAAGAAGATTCCAAGAGTATTCAAAGTTACACTAAGCATATTCAATGGAAAGACATCAATTAGGGCTTCACGTAGGTTCAAACGGCACTTAAAAAGGAGTTACGGTTCAAAAGATACATCATTTCAAAGTTTAGGAAAAATTTTGCAAAACAGGGTTCGCGGCGCCAACAGGGTTCGCGGCGCGAACTGAGCGAATCCAAAAATTCCCAACTTTCTGCCAAGCAGTTCGCGGCGCCAACAAGGGGTCGCGGCGCGAACTGAGCAGATCCAGAATTTCTAAAGTTTCTGCCAAGGGTTCGCGGCGCGCACAAGGGTTTGCGGCGCGAACTGGCGATTTTCAGAAAACCCCAAACACAGACAACAGCATACGAAACCCATCCCAAAACCCCTAAACTCAACCCAGTCAAGTTGGAAAACATCAAACATCACGAACAATCACAGAGTACATGGTATAAACACAAATACAACACATATTATGGGTCTTATAACATCATAACATCAATTTAAACACATTTCAAATCATCAAATCAAGCAATTGTTCATAAACCCTAACAATCTCTATTCAATTTCTACACAACTTCCATGGATGCAACATACAATTAAATCCCACCCAGAACATCATCATACATCCCTTTAGCATGAAAGAATCCCACCCTTACCTTAGGTTTGGATTGAAGACAACTCTAGCTTCAACCTTGAGATTCTCCTCTTTCTCTTCACTCTACTCTCTTCTTCTTTCACCAAAACCCCAAAATGAACTTCTAATTTCTATTTCCTCTAAAACCCTTGTTTTAGTTAAACCCTTACTATCTTAAATTACTAATGGGCTCTAACTAACACCCCTCACTTACTAATACCGACTTAGGCCCAATTATCAACAACACTTACTATCTTATATTATTACTAATAATTCCCAAATAAAACAACATAAAATCAATTAAACATATAATTAACACATAATGCACAATTAATTCACATAAATAAATAATTAAAGAAAAACGGTCGTTACAACTCTCCCCCACTTAGAATATTTTCGTCCTCGAAAATTACCTCAATCGAATAACTCAGGATACGACTCGCGCATCTTCCTCTCCAATTCCCACGTCATACTTTCACCGGTAGCACCCGACCAAACGACTTTCACCAAAGCAATCTCTTTGCCTCTAAGCGTCTTCGTCTCGCGATCCTCAATCCTTATCGGCATAGTCTCCACCGTGAGATTATCCCGCACTTGCACATCGTCCATATGAATCACATGCGAAGGATCCGAAACATACTTCCGAAGTTGCGACACATGAAACACGTCATGCAAATTCGAAAGATTAGGTTGTAAGGCCACTCTATATGCCACATTCCCCACTCTCTCAGAAATCTGATACGGTCCAATAAAACGAGGAATTAGCTTCTTCGACTTCAAGGCTCTTCCCACACCAGTCGTTGGCGTAACTCTTAGAAATACATGATCACCAGCTTGGAATTCCAAATCCTTCCTCCTCTTATCATGGTAACTCTTCTGCCTACTTTGCGAAGTCTTCATCTTCTCACGGATCAACTTAACCTTCTCGGTAGTTTCTCGAACAATCTCAGGTCCAAGTACTACACTCTCACCCGATTCATGCCAACACAACGGAGTCCTACACCTCCGACCATACAACGCTTCAAACGGTGCCATACCGATACTTGAATGGTAACTATTGTTGTATGTGAACTCTATCAATGGAAGATAAGTATCCCACGTACCTCCCTGCTCAAGAACACAAGATCTCAACAAATCCTCCAAAGATTGAATCGTTCTCTCCGTTTGACCATCGTTCTGAGGATGATACGCCGAACTCAACCTCAACTTAGAACCCAACGCCTCTTGCAAACTCTTCCAAAAATCTGAAGTGAACCTCGGATCTCTATCCGAAACAATACACAAAGGAACACCATGCAACTTCACAATCACACGGACATAAATTTCCGCCAACTTCGAAACTGGATAAGTGATGTTAATAGGTATGAAATGAGCCGACTTCGTAAGCCTATCAACAATCACCCAAATCGAATCATGTCCTCTCACGGTATTCGGCAAACTTGTCACAAAATCCATGGAAATACTATCCCATTTCCATTCCGGGACTTCCAACGGTTGCATTAAACCAGCAGGCTTCTGATGTTCAACCTTCGACTTCTGACAAGTCAAACATGCATACACAAACTGAGCTATGTCACGCTTCATTCCAGGCCACCAAAACAAATTCTTCAAATCTTGGTACATTTTCGTAGCTCCGGGATGAATACTCAGATTACTCCTATGACCTTCCTCAAGAATAGATCTTTTCAAATCCACATCATCTGGTATACAAATCCGATCACGATACCTCAACACACCGTGCGCATCTAACTTGAAATCACCATTCTCAGCTTGATTAACTCCAATCATCGAATCAACCAATTTCATATCCAACTTCTGGGCTTCTCTGACACTATCCAGAAAATCATTGTTAATCTTCAACATACCCAATCGAACACTCGAAGGAGTCACTTCACATACCAAACTCATATCTCAAAATTGCTCAATTAATTCCAACTCCTTAACCATCATTGCCGACATATGCAAAGTCTTGCGACTTAAGGCATCAGCAACAACATTAGCTTTTCCTGGATGATAATTCAAACTGAAATCATAATCCTTCAACAGTTCTAACCACCTTCGTTGTCTCATATTCAATTCCTTCTGATCAAACAGATACTTCAAACTCTTATGGTCGCTAAAGACTTCAAATCTAGAACCATAAAGATAATGTCTCCAAATCTTCAACACGAACACTACAGCAGCAAGTTCCAAATCATGTGTAGGATAGTTCTTCTCATGAACTCTCAACTGTCTTGATGCATAAGCAACAACTTTACCATTTTGCATGAGCACACCTCCTAAACCCATCTTAGAAGCATCACAATAAACCACAAACGATTCTTCCGGATTAGGCAATATCAAAATCAGTGCCGACGTCAACCTTTTCTTCAACTCGGTAAAACTATCTTCACAAGAAACATCCCACACGAAAGCCTTACCCTTACAAGTCAACTTAGTCAACGGAAGGGCTAACTTAGAGAAACCTTCAATGAACCTTCTATAATAACCAGCTAGTCCCAAAAAGCTTCGAATCTCGGTAGCCGACTTAGGAGTATCCCATCTCAACACGCATCAACTTTAGACGGATCCACAGCAATGCCATCACCAGAAATGACATGCCCCAGAAAACTAACTTCCTTCAACCAAAACTCACACTTGGATAACTTAGCATACAACTTCTTCTCTTTCAAGACTTGCAATGCCAACTTCAAATGCTCAGCATGATCTGATTCTGATTTAGAGTAAATCAAAATGTCATCAATGAACACCACCACAAAACGATCCAGATACTCATGAAAAATGCGGTTCATGTACTCCATAAATACTCCAGGTGCATTAGTAACACCAAAGGGCATCACGGAATACTCATAATGTCCATAACGTGTTCTGAAAGCCGTCTTCTGCATATCCTCATCTTTCACTTTAATCTGATGGTAACCCGACCTCAAATCGATCTTGCTAAACACACGAGCACCAACCAATTGATCCATCAAGTCATCAATTCTTGGAAGTGGATACTTGTGCTTGATTGTCACCTTATTCAACTGACGATAATCAATACAAAGTCTCATACTTCCATCTTTCTTCTTAACCAACAACACTGGAGCTCCCCACGTCGACACACTAGGTCTCACAAACCTCTTCTCAAGCAATTCTTCCAACTGCTTCTTCAATTCAGACAATTCAGATGCAGACATCCTATACGGTGCCATAGACACAGGTCTAGTACCAGGTACAAGACCAATAGAGAACTCAACTTCTCTCTCAGGTGGTACATCAGGAATTTCATCAGGGAAAACTTCAGGAAATTCACATACTACCTTCAACCTTTCTATTACAGCCTGATTCTCAACAGACATCGAAGCAACCAACGCGAACACTTGAACATCTTCTTTCATCAACAAACGAAACTGTCTGGCCGATAACAACTCAACACCTTCCTTAAGAACTCCATGCGAAACACAATCCAAGAGATCTCTTCACCACTCGCTTCCAACCTCCTACGGGTCTCTAGCCACCAATCATCCGCCTCAACTGCTAGCATATGAGTCCCATACCGAACCTTCTGTTCAGAAGTGCAATCCATGACACGGAAAATCCTCTCAATCTCCTTAAGCCATGTCAAAGCGCCATCAGGATCATAAGTTCCCTTAAACACAGGAGGGTTCTCTCTTTGGAAGGTAGCCAAACTCCGAGAAGCATCACTCTCTCCACCATGCTGTTGGTTCTCCAAAACTTGAGCCATTGCTTCCAAAGCAGCAGCTATCGCAGCATCATTCCTCCCAGCCATCACAAGTCTTCACTACAACACAAAAGCAATCAGCACAAACAATAATATACGCTTGTTAGACTACACTACGACACGACACATGGTCGGACAAGACCGACCTGCTCTGATACCACTAATGTAACACCCCAAATCTACCCCGCAATTAAAGAGGAATATTAGAGTACAAAATTTCAAGCAAATTGAACATAGCGATTCGGAGCGTCACATTTAAACAACAAACATCGCATACGTATATCATGCTCAATCACTTAGATACATAACACACATGTAGGAGAACAATATCGGAATCATTAATCATTGTCAGCCAATCAAGTACTTGCATCGCAGCGGAAAATCATAAGTCAACAACAATACAACTCATAATGTCAAGGCCAAACACGGCTCAATACATCTAACAAGTCTTAGCATAACATAAGGACAAAGTTCAACAAGGATAAACACAAGAAACAAGACGTAAACAAGTAATCCAACTTTCCCCGAGTGCTACGTATCAGAGCATTGACACACACCGACTCGAGCTATAGGTACACGACTACTCCGCGTCATTACCTGCACGTTACCAACGGAGGGCAACATTCAAACAGAAGGGGTGAGATATCATTCATTATAAAGAAGCGTATGATAATATTCAAAGCGGAGAAATAATCATACATCGGTCACCACTTCTCAACATATATCACTTACTACTATTCACATCATTTAACATCTTACCAACAACAATAATATCAATCTCAATTAAGGCATACATAGGCATTTATCACATATGCTCAACGAAACAACCATCAAATCGACACAAGATAACATTCATGTTATGCACCACAAATATTCAAATACGACTCATCACACGACTTTACTTATGCAACTCGAACAATGCAAATGCATGTGGTACCATTGGAGTAAAACTCCCGTCTCAAACAATTGCCATTGGGCCATCTCAAACATTCGCCACAAGGGCCGTCTCAAACATTTGCCACTAGGGCCGTCTCAAACAATGCAATGAATGTGACTCAATGATACACATTCACAATCACACTTAACGACATAATCGACTCGAACAACACAATCCACGTAAACGACATGATCAACTTAAACGACATAATCAATTCCGGATATCCAATGTCAACAAAATCCAATGCAAGAAGATTCCAAGAGTATTCAAAGTTACACTAAGCATATTCAATGGAAAGACATCAATTAGGGCTTCACGTAGGTTCAAACGGCACTTAAAAAGGAGTTACGGTTCAAAAGATACATCATTTCAAAGTTTAGGAAAAATTCTGCAAAACAGGGTTCGCGGCGCCAACAGGGTTCGCGGCGCGAACTGAGCGAATCCAAAAATTCCCAACTTTCTGCCAAGCAGTTCGCGGCGCCAACAAGGGGTCGCGGCGCGAACTGAGCAGATCCAGAATTTCTAAAGTTTCTGCCAAGGGTTCGCGACGCGAACTGGCGATTTTCAGAAAACCCCAAACACAGAAAACAGCATACGAAACCCATCCAAAAACCCCTAAACTCAACCCAATCAAGTTGGAAAACATCAAACATCACGAACAATCACAGAGTACATGGTATAAACACAAATACAACACATATTATGGGTCTTATAACATCATAACATCAATTTAAACACATTTCAAATCATCAAATCAAGCAATTGTTCATAAACCCTAACAATCTCTATTCAATTTCTACACAACTTCCATGGATGCAACATTCAATTAAATCTCACCCAAAACATTATCATACATCCCTTTAGCATGAAAGAATCCCACCCTTACCTTAGGTTTGGATTGAAGACAACTCTAGCTTCAACCTTGAGATTCTCCTCTTTCTCTTCACTCTACTCTCTTCTTCTTTCACCAAAACCCCAAAATGAACTTCTAATTTCTATTTCCTCTAAAACCCTTGTTTTAGTTAAACCCTTACTATCTTAAATTACTAATGGGCTCTAACTAACACCCCTCACTTACTAATACCGACTTAGGCCCAATTATCAACAACACTTACTATCTTATATTATTACTAATAATTCCCAAATAAAACAACATAAAATCAATTAAACATATAATTAACACATAATGCACAATTAATTCACATAAATAAATAATTAAAGAAAAACGGTCGTTACAGGTGGCGCGAGAGGCAAAGGAGAGGATGAAGATGTTGTCTGGGACACACAGTATTGATCATGCTGATTATTTTGATGGTTGTATGTTTATTAGATTGATGTACTTTATGTATGACACTATTTGGATGATTTAAACGATTTATTCTTTTTGTGTACTATATACCATTGCCTTTACATTACACTACTTTGATGTACTATATTTTGATGTTAAAAAATTTGCGTTTTGAAGTGAAACGCTGTTGATTTAAAATATAACAGAATGTTTCGTAGGTATATCTACGGAACATTCTGTTTTTAACACGTTCGTAGATATATCTAAAAAACATTTCCTGAACTGAATTAATTTGAAGTTTTTCAACGTTTATTATGTTTCTAATACTTCCATAGATGAGACTCCAAAAACATACAAATTTTAGGGGAAAAAAAATGTGCTTCCTGATTTACATCTCCGAAATCAGAGGGCATAATTAAAATTTCATCATATATTCTAAAATATATATACTCTTATTTTGCCGACTTCATTTGCAACTAGTTGCAAGATCCAAATACTTTTATTTAATAATAATATTGATTGATCATTATGTATGTTCTAGTTAGTTCCTATAAATATATCGTGACTTTGTCGCAACGCAGTTCGAGATGCTCGTCACATAGCAATCTCTCACTTTTTCCTTCTCCTTTCACTCAAACCAAGATCGCAATTTCAATACTCCATTTCTTGCATTACGGTAACGATGCAATTTCTTCATATCCTTAATCACGTTTCGTTTCATCATACTCAATTTATTGATCCGTATTTGAATCTTACAATTGATTTTGGTATCTATGTAGAAAGAGAGATTAAGCAATGGCAGATGGTGATAATATTGAGGATGTGAACAATCAAGTTCACTGTGATAATAATAATAATTCTGGGGATGATCTCAAAGATTCTCAGAAAGTTGCAGATAATGAAAACTCAATGCCCTCTTCTCAACAAGAGGTAATTGTTTTTTGCTTCATCGTTGTTATTTTTCAAGAATGAGTTTTTTGTAGTTTGAGAATGTTAGATTTCTTGGGGTTGGTTGTTCTTTATGTTATTGGATTAAAAAAATTAAGTTATCTTTACTGTTTCATTGAATAATAAATGTATCTGGATATTAATTTCATTGATATTGATATAAAAGATAGGTCTATGATAGTGTTTTTAGAAACTGCGCATCCAGGTATTTAGCATATTTGTGGTAAAGGCTTGAGTCCGTGGTAAAGGCTTGAGTCCGGAGAGTATGCTCCTCGAATCTCAAGGTCTCATGCTCCTCTAAAAGCATGAGGTTTCCGCTAGGTGCTAACAATTTCATTGTTGGGAGAGTCCATACATAGCCATGATCTGGCTTTCAATGGCTTCCCTGCACGTGGACGATGGACGATGGGATTGCTCCTCTTAATTAGTCGAGCTTTCAAAAAAAATTCAGCATATCTAGATCGAGATTGGACCAGCTCAAATTTAATGCAGATTTTGATCTTTTTAAATTAAACTTACTGAACTTGAACTTTAGATCATTTGATCTGGATTCAACAACTACAAATCTGCCGAATGTATCAAATTTGTTAACTCCACACAACCCAGGTTGTGTTTTTAAATCTTGTGCAAACCTTATTGACTATTTAGGGAAAAATTCATCAGGTTATTTAACATGATTTGAAGTTTCAAACCGGTAATTTCATATTTTCACAGCATTTGTCGGGAAATAGCTATTTATCCTACGCTGTTGTCATTTATAAAAGATGAAGGACTTTTCTTAATCTAGATAAATGAATTGATTGGAACTTAAAATTAAGTTAAAGGATCCTTGATACAGGCCTACGATTTATGTTACATCTAAAGGAAATGTTTGGATTGGAATTAAGTTTTTGCATCAGTTCAAGATATTATTATTTTCATATGTTGGTGAAAATCTGTTGTACTAAGTTTTTTGTAAGCTTAGATATTACTGAAATCACTCCTCAAGCATTGGGGAAGCATTATAAAGGGTTTCTTACCTCATTTATGGTTATTCTTCGCATTAAATCTCACAATATATTGTTATGATTCGATATATCATTTGCTGAAAATCCATTCCTGCAGGAAGACGCTGTAAAGAAAAAGTATGGAGGGAGATTGCCAAAGAAGCCTCCACTAATATCCAAGGTCTTTTTTCTTTATCTCTTGCTTCTTCAACGTTTCGTTTCCTGTATTGCTATATCATTTGACAATATATGTGTCTGTGTGAAATGTATTTTTGAACTGACTTTTGTTCATGAATAAATTCATTTTTGACAGGATCATGAACGTGCTTATTTTGATTCTGCTGATTGGGCTTTGGGGAAGGTATTTTCTGGTCATTATGCTATTAAAGTTTTCGATGTAACCTTCAACATGTTTCATTTGGATGCCTGACATCTCTGTCTTATCTGTTTATGATTACTCATATAGCAAGGAGCACAAAAGCCTAAAGGACCACTTGAAGCACTCCGTCCAAAACTGCAGGTAAAATTATCCGTTGACTTTTTCACTCGTGTTCACTTAAATACTTGGCCTGTTTGGATAAATAACTAAAATGAACGCTTATACTGCAAGTGCTTATCATATAATTCTTCATGTATAAGCTATTTTTATAATAAAAAATTATAAAAAAAAAAAAAGTCAAATTGATTTCATATATGCATTATTTTCATAAGCTATACTTGAGAGCTCATGAAAATAAGTTGGAAACAACTTATATACTTGTCATAACTTATTTTCATAAGTTCTACCGAATAGTCTCACAAGTGTTTTATATCAGTTAGTAAGCTCAAATATGAAAATCTAAATGGCCCTTAGTGTGTTTTGATTGCTATCGAATTCCCCAACTTATTTTTGCACAGCAAGATATGAACAATTTCAGCCTTCAAAGTAGATCAAACTTAGTTCGGAATGAAAACAGCGGTTGGGCTGCTTTTCCAAACGATGCTTCCTAATCTAAGTTAGTTCAATCAAACTTAAGTCAGTATCCAAATATAGACTAAGTTTATTCATTTATGCATTGGTGCGGTTGACACAATGTATCTATTGTATTTGTAATAATTTTGAACCGCCAAATAGACTGAGGTTGAATTTCAGAACAATCATGAAGAATGGATTTTGTTGTGCAGAACACGTCTATGCAGTGACACAAATGTGCTATGCAACTTACTTCAACAGAAGTAATAGTTTGTAAGCATTGTGGAAGTCCCTTTCATTAGGTTTACAATATAGTTTTTTTTAGGAAACATGTGATCTGAACAGGGAATGTGATTTTCTGATCCATTACACATTACATGGTGAATAAATGATAAAATGCAATGAGCATTTTCCTATGCATCTCTTTGAAATTTTAATTTCTTTGCTGATATTGCTCTTTATGTTTTCTGTACCCTGTCTTGGGGTCCTACCTACATTGGTATTCAGCCAACTCATCAGCAGGCTCGATCAAGGCGCTCAGCTTATGCTCCAGGAGATGGTTCTGAAGGTATGTGCAAATGACAGGTCCATTTCTTGTATTCTATAAAGTTCAGATCTGCGTTGAAACATAACTGTTTTGTGGTATATTTCCTCTTTGACAGTTGACGGGGAGGATCCAAGTTCTGCTGACGATGTTGCTACTGAAGACGTTGCCGGTGATAAGAGTGATGCTGCTCAAGATCAAAGTTCCCATTAGTAGTTACGGGTTTGAGCTATAGATTGCATTTTGACAGTGGTGCTTTCTTCTCCGAATTTAGATGCAAATGATGATGCATATTAGAGTTGGTTGTGCTAATAACTAGTTTGAAGCGGTTGTAACCATGAATTTCAGGATGTGCTAGGATTGCACAGTGAGAGAGGTCTTGAACTATTGTGCCCAGTTGTAATATTTCATGTTTTACAAAAGATAGTTATCTAAAATAAGATTGGATGCTTAACAGTATGATGTTTATGTTGGTGCATCTAATTGAATGAGTTCTTTAGTTGACAAATAAATGCAAGAAACTTGCTAGGATGCCCTACAAAGAAACAGTCAGCATCATACTTAATTCATAAGGAACAAAAATTCTTTGCAGAGATTTTCTTTAAATCAAAGGTCTCCATAAATCTTTGACCACATTCTTAAATCATTTACTACTTGTATCATGAAAATTTGGTATTTAAACATCCCTAAACAATCAAGTTGCCAAATTATTTGTTTTCCTTTTAAACCACTATTTTGACTTTGAGTTAAAAGGTAGTGCAGTGACAGTGTAAAATAGTTTTACACTGTCATCCAATAGAAAGCTATCAATTAGCCATGTCATTAAATTATTTTTTAAATAAAAGAGTGGTTTAATTGGATACATGGTGGTGATTGGTTGACAGTGTAAAAATATTTTACACTGTCAGTGCATCACCCCTTTTCTCTTTGACTTTAAGTGTCTGACAATTGATGATTTAAATATCCAAATATCAAATTCTAAAAAAAATTATTAATTTATAAAGTTTCAAAAACCAGAGGCTGGAAAATCAAATACCAACCCATTGAACCTTTCAACACATTGAACTTTCAAATTCAATATTATGACTACTCTTGTAATGAATCTTATTAATTCTCCTATTCTTGGTACAACAGCATCATTCCATTCCTTCACCCCAAAACCCAAAGCTATTATCAAAAACACCCACAACAACTCTCATATTATTACCATGCTCAAAAAACGTGTTAACTTGGTCGAGTCAAACAAACTCACCACAACCACCACTGAGTTTGATGACTTGCTGGAACCCACCACTTCCTCCACCACCAAACCATGCTTATGTGGAAGAAGGCACTTCATTGAAGCTGCTGCAACTGCAACATTCACAGCAACCACACAGTCTGCCACAGCCACAAATTCAGATTCCGACTACACAGTAATTCTTTTTCTTTGTAACCGTAACTATATTTCAAAATTTTTATCTGTAATAACGCCATCTTTGAAAAAAGGTGTGCCCTCATATCTGTGTGTCGGTCCGACACCGACACCTATGATTATGTTTAATTTAAACATGTCAGGGGCGTGTTTCTGGTGTCTGTGCTTTAGTGTTGATTGAATATTTTGCTCTGACACTGGAAATGTTTTCTTTTGTGTAGGCTTTGGTTAACAAGTTTCACCCACCTAAACCTGACTGGTATCAAAAGTTCTTTGCTTGGGTTCTCAATTCATTTACCAAATCTTATGAAGCTGAGGTTTATCCTTCATTCTTTTCATTGATATGGGGTGGGTTTTGTTTTAAATTCATACTATATACTGTCAATAATTCTTGGCTTCATACTTTTCTCATTATTATTTCTCGTATATATAAAGGTTACAGGGCTATATCGGTAATTACACTAAATAAATACATTTAAACTAATTCCTATTCACATCCCCCCTCAAATTGATGCTGCTTGTCAATGAGCATCAATTTGCTAACAAGAAACTGATGACGTGGACGCGGAACGGCCTTGGTAAGAATATCTGCAATCTGCAACTGAGTACTGACATGAGGAAGTGATATTATTCTGTCATCATAAGCGTCACGGATTGAGTGACAATCAACTTCAATATGTTTGGTGCGTTCATGAAAAACAGGATTCGCAACAATTTGGATGGCACTTGTATTGTCAGCATAAAGTGAAGTTGGCTCTATTTGAGGAAATCCAAGTTCAGCCAAAAGACCACGGAGCCAAATTATTTCAGAACAAGCCGCAGACATGGCACGATACTCAGATTCAGTAGAAGATTTAGAGACTCTCGCTTGTTTCTTACTTTTCCATGAGATCAATGAAGAGCCAAGAAACATGCACCAACCAATGACAGATCGTCGAGTATCAGGGCACCCTGCCCAATCGGCATCACTATAAGCACTCAATTTAGGAGGAACTCCAGTAGGAAAGAATAAACCACGATGAGAGCTTCCCTTCAAGTAACGAATTATACGTCGAACTGCTGCCAAGTGTAGGTGGCGAGGAGAGTGCATGAATTGACTTACTTGTTGAACAGCAAATGATATGTCAGGGCGAGTAATAGTCAAGTAATTAAGGCTACCCACGAGTTGACGATACAATAAGGGATCATGCAACAGATCACCATCATCACGATGATATTTAACATTAACCTCAAGAGGAGTATCTACTGGATTAGCTGATTGCAGACCAGCCATAGAAATTAAATCTGTGGCATACTTGTGTTGATGGAGGAATATGCCCTTGGATGTAGAATGAACCTCAAGACCAAGAAAATAATGCAAATTACCAAGATCTTTCATATGAAACGCTGCTTGTAACTGCTGTTTAAGGCTTTGAATGGAAGCATGATCAGAACCAGTAATAATCATATCATCAACATACAGAAGAAGTAGGACAATTCCAGTAGATGTTCTATGAATAAATAGAGAAGAATCGTACTGACTCTGAGTAAAGGAAAACCCAAGTAGAGTGGAGCGAAATTTTTCATACCATGCTCTAGGCGCTTGTTTCAAACCGTATAAGGAGCGTTTGAGCTTGCACACACCCTTAGATGACGGAAATAAACCTTGAGGAGGAGTCATATAAATATCTTCCGCCAGGTCACCATGAAGAAAAGCATTTTTCACATCTAATTGATGAAGAGTCCACCCGTTAGAAGCAGCTATAGAGAGTACCGTACGAACAGATGTCATTTTGGCAACCGGTGCAAATGTCTCATCATAATCAATTCCATATTCCTGCTTGTTTCCTAAGGCAACCAAGCGAGCCTTGAAACGGTTGAGGGACCCATCAGAATTCAATTTCACCGAATACACCCATTTGCAGCCAATGGGTTTAACATCAGGAGGACAAGAGACAATATCCCATGTGAAATTCTCTTGAAGAGCTTGAAGTTCCTCATTCATTGCTTTTATCCAACGTACATCTTTAACAGCCTGTGAATAGCAAGTAGGAATAGATATGCTAGAGAGTGTGGCAGTCAGAGAAGTATGTGAGGAATCATACCTGTCTGGTGAATATCTATCTGGTGCTCGAGATATTCGACCAGAACGTCGTGGTTCAACCATTAAAGGATCAGGTGGCGGTTCAGCGTCGGGAAGGGGTGTGGGAACCTGCTGTTTGTGTTTTCTGACATATACATGACCTGGTTTATAGCGTTCTATAGATTGAGGCATAATAGAAAACTTAGGAAGAGTAACAATATCATTCATGACAGGAGAAACACATGGAAACATAAACTGATTATCAAAAAATGTCACATTCCTAGAAATACGAAAACGATGGTTAGTGACATCATAACACACAAATCCCTTATGAGAGTGACTATACCCCATAAATGCACATTGAACAGACTGCGCTCCAAGCTTATGCCTTTCAAATGGAGGTAAGTGAACAAAACAAACACATCCAAAGGTATGTAAATCATTATAATTAGGCTGAATTTTAAAAAGACGAAAAAAAGGAGAATCGAGATCAATAACCGTAGAAGGAAGACGATTGATCAAGAAGACAGCTGTGGAAAGAGCCTCCACCCAAAATCGGGGTGGTACAGAAGCTTGAAGAAGTAAAGTGCGTGTCACATCAAGCAAATGACGATTCTTGCGTTCTGCCATCCCATTTTGTTGGGGGGTATTGGGACAAGATCGTTGAGACAAAATGCCTTTTTGTTGAAGAAATTCTTGAAACTCACGAGACATGTACTCACCACCAGAATCAGAGCGAAAATTTTTAACACTTTCATGAAATTGAGTTTCAACATATGTCAGAAATTTCTTAAACATAGAAAACACTTCAGATTTAGACCGAAGAAAATATATCCAAGTAAAACGACTATAATCATCAATAAATGTGACAAAATATTTATAGCGAGCATGAGAAACTACAGGAGACATACCCCATACATCACTATGAATCATTTCAAAACAAGAGGAAGCCCGATAAGCACCAGACGGAAAAGGAAGTGTTTTACTTTTAGCTAATTTGCAAACAGAACATGAAAGAGAGGCATTAGAAACAACATTTTTATTTTCCAACAAACCATTTTTAAATAAATGAGATAAAACAGCAGAGTTAGGATGACCCAATTTTCTATGCCAGTCCTCATAAGAATTCAAGACATTATTACAAGCAAGAGATAAATGACTAGAAATAAACTGAAGTGGAAACAGTCTTCCCACTTTAGGCCCCTTCGCAACCACCTTCCCCGACACCTGTTCCTGCACAAGGCAACCATCACGAGAAAAATTTACATTACAATTATTATCAACCAATTGACCAACAGATAATAAATTGGAAGCAAGTCCAGGTGATACAAACACATCCCGAAAATCAGAGTTGAGGTCACCAACATTAGTGATAGAGAGAGCATTACCATCCGCAATTTGAATTTTCTGATTACCATGGTAAGAATGTAAATTGTGCAAGTATTCAGAAGAGGCTGTCATGTGATTGGATGCACCAGAATCAAGAAACCACAGACAGGAAACATTCGAAGACTTACCCTGAATTCCCAAGGTTGAAAGAGCGGAAAGTACCATCTGTTGGATTGTTTCAGGTTGGAGAGCACCACCATTAGATGGATTGGTGATGGAAGGACCAACTGCAGAGCTTGTACTAGCAGGAAATGCTTGCACCGACCGTTGTGCTGATCGTGGAGGACGAGTGGGACAATCAGAGATAATATGGCCCCGCTGCTTGCAATAATTACAAAACTTCTTACTGCAACTCTGAGCAAAATGTCCAAATTGTTTGCAAGAGAAACATTGGACATGTCGAATATCACGACCTTTACCTCTACCCTGATGAGCATATGCAAACATAGAAGACTCAGAAATGACAACATCATGAGACATGGATCTTTGAGTAGTAAGACGTTGTTCCTCTCTGAGAAGTTCACCGACACATGTATCTAAAGAAGGAACAGGATTCCTATTCAGCAAGGCACCTCTGACAACCTCAAATTCTGCACGAAGCTTCATGAGAAATTGATCTCGCCTACTAGTATTATAGACCTCTTGGACATCCGCGAGAGAACTCTTGGGTACCTCAGCATGTATAATCGCAGAGTGTTCTGTCCACAAATTCAAAAAACCAGAATAATATTCTTGAACAGACAGATTGCCTTGTTTGTAATTGGCAATGTCTAGCTCCAACTGAAAACGTTTGGCCGCATTATCTAGGTTATAGATACGCTTCAAGTAGTTCCACATTTCTTGAGCAGTTGAAAAAGATCGCAAATTATTAATCATGTGAGGATCAATAGTACCAAGAATCCAAGTGATAATCTGAGCATCTTCTATTTCCCATGAATCTAAGTCAGTTGTCTCTAACGGTGCCAAAGAGACATCGTCCAAGTGACTCCATAATCCTTTCCCTTTGACATACATCCGAAACTGAAATTCCCAAACAAGATAATTCTTTCCGGTAAAACGAACACAAATATGATCTCTCTCTTTTTCGGAAGTCATAATATCAGAGATGACTTAAGAACAATTTTGTTAACGTAACAATTTTGTTAACGTGAAACAAGAAACACCAACAGAACACTGAAGAATACTTGCCGACACCAAATCAACACCCCAATTCAGGATACTCGCCGACACCAAATCAAAACCCTAATTCAGGATACTCGCCGACACCAAATCAAAACCCTAATTTAGAATACTTGCCGACACCAAATCAAAACCCTAATTCAGAATACTTGCCGACACCGATACGAGAACACGATCAAAGCAAACACGATTTGCAAACAAGGAGGAATAACAAAATTGTAACTTATGAGCACTACCAGAAACACGATTGTAAGCACCAGAGATTAGAATCGCAATCTTGGAAGAGATTACCGAGAACCGAGATGATTTCAATTACCGAGAAACGAGATCTACCGAGATGATTTCAAGAGCGACCCAGTGGGGTGTTGCTGAATAAAGCCAAGATTAACCTAAGACTCACAGGTTTGATCGAAAACCTACTGATACCATGTCAATAATTCTTGGCTTCATACTTTTCTCATTATTATTTCTCGTATATATAAAGGTTACAGGGCTATATCGGTAATTACACTAAATAAATACATTTAAACTAATTCCTATTCACATATACGAGAGAATAACCATTTTATTTCGGGAAAATGTACTGTTTATACAATTCGGTCTTGAAAATCAATGGAATTTCAAAATTATTGTTGAAAACGACACTCTGTGTTAGTCTTTCGGAGAGGTTAATATAGTCCCTGAAATTGTTTTGGACTGGTTAATGTGATTAAGAATTTTCAATTTCATATAGCATTTTAAATTTTCATTATTTTCAAGAACATATGGCCGGTTTGTTTTTGCGTTTGCAAGCATATGGACGTTTGTAGCTTCTCGTTTTCACGTTAAAAATTATATTGGAATTTGATATTTGCTGGTTGGATGAATTACCGAACATACATATAATTGTTATTGTTCAGACCTATAAAATTTAAATGACTAAAATGAGTATTCACTTTTTGTTTTCGTTCTCTTAACTCTCTTTTTGGGTGGTTTTATGTTTTTTCTCGTCATTGCATTGAAGTGAGGTTTGCGATATTTTCTTGTAAGGTTGGTCAGTACAAGTCTCAAATCTTCAATATCTTGAAGGAGAAGAAGGCTAACAAAATCTTGGAGATTGGCATTGGAACTGGTCCCAACCTCAGTTATTATGCAAGCGATTCTAATGTGCAGGTTATTGGCATTGATCCTAATCCAGAGATGGAGAAGTATGCTCGGTCTTCTGCTACATCGGCCGGATTTCCACTCTCAAATTTTGAATTTATACATGCTGTATGTAGTGTTTCTTATTCTCGCTGGTTTTTAAGCTATATAAGTTATATTCCTTTCTTTAGAATGAGGATTTTGAGGAACCATGTATAGAGAATTTATGGTTTAAGGGATTATTACTTGATTTGTGTTAATTGATCTTTAAATTTTGCTCTATTTAGGTTGGGGAGGTTATACCATTAAGTGACGCTTCGGTCGATGCAGTTGTTGGAACACTTGTATTGTGTTCTGTTAAAGATGTTGATCTGACACTTAAAGGTGATGAAACCTTAGCCTTATGTTTTTGTTCAAATTTTTTGCTTACCTTGGAATGTTAGGTAGGACTCGTAGTCATGGCCGTCTTTGAGGGCGTGTAAGGCGGGCTACCGCACAAGGCTCAAAATTTTTCTCAGTTAAATTGTGGCGAAATAGAGTTTTATAAAATGTCTGTTTTAGTTAAATACATGCTTCCTTCGGGCCGATGTTTTGTTTATAATGTATATAACTTCGAAATTGCACTATGTATGCAGAAGTGATGAGGGTGTTGCGACCTGGTGGAGTGTATGTGTTTGTGGAACACGTAGCTGCAAAAGGTGCGTAAACAAAACTTTTTTATTCGCTATTTTAAACAGAGTAATAAATACCTTAATTTTGGTTCATTTTCATGGCGATGCAGATGGATCATTTCTCAGATTTTTACAGAGAGTTCTTGATCCACTGCAACAGACAATTGCAGATGGGTGTCATCTTTCTAGGGAAACAGGAGACAGTATATCAAAAGCTGGATTTTCAAGTGTTGAGCTTGACATGGCAACCTTATCAAATGCTACATTTATAAATCCTCATGTATATGGAATAGCTAACAAGTAGGATCAAAATCATGTCTTTATTCTTCTTAGCATGCCGCGGTTCGGTTGCTTTGAAAGGATTCTAGTCATTTTCGGGTACTTTATGCAGGTTTCAACACAAGTGACTAGTAAAATAATCAATCTCAGATTCTGTCTATATATAAAAAGTTATATCGACTTAATAATAAAGACTAAAATTGTTTGTAGAATAATTTTGTAGGATTAAAAAGCGCAATATAGATAAATGTAAATTCCTTTATGACAATAGTGATGTTAACTTTTGAATAGAATATTATGGTGCAAGTTGATTTATGTAGTCGACTCTACTTAGTAGATTCTTGGTGTTATATTGTGACGATGAAATGGAAATTTTTGGTCTGAGATGATAATTTTTCATTTTCATTTTTCAAACGGAAAGCTATGAATCTACAATATGTAGTTATGAGAGGTTAAATGATTAATCAACTAAGCTAATGAAGTTGTGGAGTAGTTTGATTTGATTCAAGCATTGTTATTTTAGTATAGTTGGTGAGAATATATGTTCATTTTGTGCTAGTTATAAGAATAATTGTGAAGTGCTTTATGACTGATAATATTAATAACAGAAAATGACAGAGTGAATGTTGGCGCTGGTGTTCAAATTTTCAGTTTTTAGTTTATGTTGTTTTCTTCGGTAGCACAAATTACAATAGAGAATATTCTAATATACTAGAAAATAATAGAATATGTCAATAAAGTGATGGCAAAATAGAAAACTAGTCTATTTATATCTATTTATAATATATTAAATCAAAAGTTACATTCTTGAGTTAACCTATCACCTCCTCCTATGTCATATCACCTATTTTTAAGCGGCACTTCTCAATTTCTTCTTAATTTTTCAAAAAGCCAAATCATATATATATTTTCTAGATTTAAATGCAATTTTAGTCTTTTTATTTTAATTTTCTTTAACATTTTTTTCTTTTAAAAGAATCAGCTTTTTAAGTCTCCTTTTTCATATTTCTGGATATTTTTGTCCCCCTCTAAAATTGTATAGTTGACATGTCAATTTATGACATGATAAAGATTATGTGGCACAATGGTTGTCAAACTTGCGAGTAGATTTGTAAATTCATACGAGTCTACGAGTCTAGGAAGCCAAAAACAAGTAGCATCGTGCATATAATCGTTTTTTGATATACTCCGGTACACTTATACAAACTCGTATAGACTAGCGAGTCTACGAATCTATATGTTTTTTTCAAATTTCTCACAATTTATTATTTTTTTGAATAAAAGAAACCCACAAAATGACCCAAATTTCCTAAAATTTATTATTTTTTTAAAAAAATCTTTATCTATTGCTTATACGATGATATGTTTAAAATTAGATATGTCCATCTCTTAGTCTCTTCCTTTAACAATGACAAGTCGATGACGTCTTGGGAGAGTCTCCTCCTTCATTGGCGTTTCTTCCTCCTTTCATCGATGGCGTGTTCGCGTTTGTCTCTTATTGTTTTCGTGATCGTCTCTTATTCTTTAGGTTCGCATTATGTTCTTTCTTTCTCTTTTGTTCTCTTGCTATGTGTTTCAAAAATTTGTTTGTTGTTGCTATGTTCTCCTTGTTTCTTGCTACGTATTTCGTAAAGTTGTTTGTTGTTGCTCTGTTGTATTCATTTGCGATTATTTGTGTTCTTGCTCTGTTTACTACGTGCGGTGCTATAAATCAATTTTTCATTGTGTAATTGTTCTCTTATATGTTTCACTTGGATGTTTTCTCTCCAAGTATATAAGAGATTATTTTGAACTCCACATATAAAATTTGAGTAATGAAATTCACATTATAACATGAAATTGAATCTTTCAGTAATTACTCTTGTTGTATGTTTCACTTGTTTTATGTTATTTTCATTATATGTTCTTCTTTACTCATTAATTTTGTATGTGATTTAAATCTTGATTGTATGGATTATGCATTTTTTAATTGTAATTATTCATTAATTTTGAATTGTGATTCTTTAATTTATATGTGTGTGTGATTTAATTCCATTGTTTCACTTGGTGTATGTGATTTTTCATTCATTAAACCTTGTTTTGTTTCTAATGGCTTTTGTTTTCATTCTTGCATTTTTTATTGAAGCTGTGTATTTATTCCCTTCTTTTTTGTTACAACTTATTCTTTGTTGCTAGCTCTATGTCTCAAAATGTTTTCGAGCAAAATAATCGACCATGTTGCTGCTCCTAGTCCCAGAGCCAAAGGCACTAGAAGAAAATATTTCTAGAATTCGGACGTATATTAGATGACAACATGTTGAAGATATTCATTAAGATGATGAATGGATAGTTGATGATTCTAATGAAGAAAATGTACAAATTGAAGTTAATATTGAACAAGATGATATTATTGTTAAAATGTTCTAGTAGATGATGTTGTTGTTACTAATGTTAAGCAAAGTGGTGGTGGTATAATTGTTGAATTAGGTGGAAGTGAAACTTCAAGAAATCCAACTTTAGGTAATGATAAAGAAGGTGTTTCATCTGATGCAGATTTTGGTAATGATAGTTAAGATATTGATAAAGATAATGTTAATATGGATGTTTTAGTCCATTAGCATTTCTGTTTTATGATTTTTTTTGCTTTATGTAGTATGAAATTAAGAAGGAATTAGTACTTCAAGTCTTTAACTATATACTTTTCTATTATATTCAATTAAGAAGGAATTAATTTTGTTATGGAGTATGAAATTTAGATTTTGATGTTAGTTGGTGTTCTATTATATAAATTTGTGTCATATATGAGGCATTTACAAGTATATAAATAGATGTGTGTGTCATATATGTTATTTACAGTTTTTAAAGGTCATTTTTAATTTTCCATAGACTCGTATGAGTCTGTGAGTCGAATCTATATATTCTTTACGAGTTTGAGTAGATTCGCGAGGCTGACAACCTTGTATGGCCCCACTTTCAAAAAAAATTATGACATGTCATTTAAAAATCATTTTATGTTGATAATTATATTGATTATATTTAAAATTAATTATAATGTTATTGGAAATTAAAAAGTATGAGTAATGAAATAAATCTATCCATTTGTTTCCACTAAACCATTCTTTTTGAACCCTAGTTTTTAAAAATTCCTAAACATGTGTTTTATATCACACCTCATCCTTCACCATCGTGAAAGACTTCATCGTTTTGACACCTTCATCATCATCACGATTCACCATTTGACTCCTTTGTAATCATCATGTTTCACCAATTGATGCATTATTCACCATTGTGTTCATATATTTGTCTTTTGTTACCAAGCTTCACGCCTTCAACGAAATTCCTCTACAATGAACAACCCACATGCATCATGGAAGATCGATGAAGAGGTTTGTTGCGTCTTAAAACCTTAGGTGATGAATAGAAAGAAAACATGTTTCAAGATTGTCAGAAATCAGAAAGCCGAAAAATAGTAAGAATGTCAGGTTTGGGCGGTTCGCGAATATCGAGTTTGATTCGATTAGTTTGCAGATCCATTCATTATTATTATAATATTTGATATATATTTTATATTAATTTAGAGATACTATAAATTAATATAAAATTATATTATAATATACTCATGATATTTTATTCTAACAATTAATGTGTTTTACTTTGGCTTTGTTATAGATCTGTTGGCTTTTAGCAATTATAAATTTGTATCTCATGTGTTATTATAGTGTGACAATTTTAAAGTTTTAGAGCAAAAGGGGGAAATAAGGGTTTAGGGAATTTCAATGGAAAACTTAGAAGAGCAAGGGTTTTGGGGAAACCTTTGGAGTTATCTAAGAAGATTGGGAAATACATCTTTACACATTGGGTTTTTGTGATTCTTATATTAAGAGTTGGAGAGATTGCGAAACATTTGGGAAGAAAATAGGTTTTTTCTTGGGAACTTGGAAGGCTATTTTCTTGTAATCTCTTGTAACAACTTTTCGAGTATAATGAATTAGAGATTTTCTCTCTCCCTCGGACGTAGATCATTTGATCGAAATAGGTAAACAAACCTTTTGTGTTTTTCGCCTTATTTTATCTTATTCTACAAAATTCACTGTCTTGTAGGTTATTATTGCTCAAGGACATTTATTTTGGTTGATATTGTTTTTCCCCCACACATCAAATTTCTTGGTGTGAATTGAATTTTCACAACAAGTGGCGTCCACCAAGGGGAAAGTGGTATTGTTTACAAGTGAGCACCATAGCTAAATGGGAGATCACAAAATTTTCCTAAAACAACGATTTTGGGTTGTGGAAAGTAAAGATGCAAGCAATTTTAACTCAAGAAAAGTGTATTGAAGCTTTGAAAAGTGAGGCATCAATGTCTACACGACTAACAAAAGCAGAGAAGACTGTGATAGTGGATAAGGCCAGAAGTGCCATTATCTTGTGCCTCGGGGATAAAGTTCAAAGGGAAGTCGTCGGGGAGCAAACTACAGTTTTAATGTGGGCAAAACTTGAATCATTGTATATGAACAAGTCTTTGGCTCATAAGTTGTGTCTAAAACAACAATTCTATTCATTTTTAATGGTGGGGAGCAAACACATAGTGGAGCAATTGACAGAATTTTACATTATTATTGATGATCTTGAGAGTATTGAAGTGAAGATTAATGATGAGGACAGAACTGTACTCTTGTTGAGCTCATTACCCAGATCCTTTGAGCACTTTAAGGATGCCCTTATTTATGTTAAGGAAGATACTAGTACTTTGGATGAAGTCCATACGGCGGTGAAATCCAAAGAATTTTCACAGGCGAAAGATTTGAAGATTGATGATAGTGGTGAAGGCTTGAGTGTCTCAAGAGTATGAAGTGAACATAGAGGAATGTTCAAATCAAATAGGTTTGACAACTTTAAGTTAAAATGTTATAATTGTAAAAAAAAATCGATCACTTCAAGAGGGATTGTCTTGAGAGAAAGGACAATGATAATTTTGTTCAAGTTGTGGTTGGCTTAAATGAAGATAGTTATGAGAGTTCTAGTGCACTAGTTGTGTCGAGTTTCGAGACTGAAGATAGTTGGTTCATAGACTCAGGTTGCTCTTATCACATGTGTCCAAAAATATACTTTGAGACTTTGATGCTGGAGCAAGGTAAAGTAGTTCGCCTTGGTGATAATAAGGCTTGCAAGATTTATGTATTGGTACGATCAGAGTTAAAAAAATTTAGAACAAGAATTGTTCTGATCAATATTCTTAGTTTTGATGATAACAATGTATATGAATTTTGTATAAGACAATGTGGTACTCTAATCCTATGCATTTTCCATTTCAGGAAATATATAAAGGGTATGCACAATTCAGCGCAAGAAGCACTGACTCAGAAGGTTCAAGTATGCAACATCAGAACATGCTCTCGCAAGACATCAGAAGATGGTCAAGCAGAATCAGAACATGGTCTATTGAAGCATCAGAAGAACTTGAGTTCAGAAGCAGAAGCACTGAAGTTTTTATGGTATCACGCTAGAAGCACTTCAAAGTCAGAAGACAAGAAGATGCTCTACACCAAGCTGTTTGACTCTGATTAATTCAAGCGTTGTATCTACAAAGATCAGATCAGAAGCAAGTACAAGATGACAGGCTACGCTGACTGACAAAAGGAACGTTAGAAGCTATTAAAGGCAAAGTCAGTTAAAGCAGGAAAAGCAAGGCTCGAGGTAGTTGACAAAAGAGTGAAACATTAAATGCAATGCTGTACGGATCACGCAACGCATTAAATGCTCCCAACGATCATCTTTTCAAAACGCCTATAAATAGTGAAGTTCTGATCAGAAGCAAGGTCAACCAATTTATGAACAACTCTTTCAATCTTGCTGAAACGCTGCTGAATCAAAAGCTATCAAACTTCATCTTCAACCTCACTTCATTTGTAATATCTTAGTGAGATTTAAGCTTAGAACTTAAGAGAGATATCATAGTTGTGATTATAGCTTATTAAGAAGCGTTGTAATACTCTTGTAAGAATTTGTTTTACATTAACTTGTAAAAGGTTCCTAGAGTGATCAAGGTGTGATCAGAATACTCTAGAAGACTTAGAGGGTATCTAAGTGGAAAACCATTGTAATCAAGTTTGATTAGTGGATTAAATCTTCAGGTGAGGTAAATCACTCTAAGGGGGTGGACAAGAGTAGTTTCATTAACAACGAATCAGGATAAAAATAATTGTGCAATTGTTTTTATCTTAAGAGTTTTTAAAGTCACACTTATTCAAACCCCCCTTTCTAAGTGTTTTTGTATCCTTCAATTGGCATCAGAGCGCCGGTTCTAAGGTGCAAGCACTTAACCGTGTTTAGAAAAGATTCAGGAAGAGAAAAACACTAAGTCAAGATGGTTGAAACTCCACCACCTACGTCTACATTTGGCTCTGCTGAGCAATACAATGGAAATGGTAACAATGGCTACACTAGACCACCAGTATTCGATGGTGAAAACTTTGAATATTGGAAAGATAAACTGGAAAGTTACTTTCTTTGATTAGATGGTGACTTATGGGATCTTCTAGTGGATGGTTACAAACATCCAGTGAAAGCTAATGGAGTAAAGCTGACAAGACAAGAAATGAGTGATGATCAAAAGAAGCAATTCAAAAATCATCACAAGTCAAGGACTGTTTTGCTGAATGCTATCTCTCACGCTGAATATGAGAAGATATCTAACAGGGAAACTGCCCATGACATATATGAATCATTGAAAATGACTCATGAAGGAAATGCCCAAGTCAAGGAGACTAAAGCTCTTGCTTTAATCCAGAAATATGAAGCCTTCAAGATAGAGGATGATGAAAACATTGAAACAATGTTCTCAAGATTTCAAACTCTAACTGCTGGATTAAGAGTTCTTGACAAGGGATACACAAAGGCTGATCACGTCAAGAAGATCATCAGAAGCTTGCCAAAAAGATGGGGTCCTATGGTGACTGCATTCAAAATTGCCAAGAACTTGAATGAAGTCTCTCTTGAAGAGTTGATTAGTGCTCTAAGGAGTCATGAAATAGAGCTGGATGCTAATGAACCTTAGAAGAAAGGTAAGTCTATTGCATTAAAATCTAATTATAAAAAATGCACTAATGCTTTTTAGGCTGAAGAAGAAGATTCTGAAGAATCAGAATCAGAAGAAGAAGATGAACTGTCCATGATCTCCAGAAGGGTAAACCAACTCTGGAAAAGCAAGCATAGGAAGTTCAAGAACTTCAAAAGTTCTAAGAAGCTTGAAAAAGGAGAATCTTCTGGAAGCAGAAGATATGACAAGAAGAAGGTCACATGCTTTGAGTGCAATGAGCCAGGACATTACAAGAGTGAGTATCCAAAGCTTCAGAAGGAGAAGCCCAAGAAGAAGTTTCATAAGAAGAAAGGTCTTATGGCAACTTGGGATGATTCAGATTCATCAGAATCAAAATCAGACTCTGAAGGCGAGCAGACAAACATTGCGCTGATGGCCATAGTTGATGATGGATCAGAATCTACATCAGACTCAGATTCTGAAGAGGTATTTTCTGAACTATCTAGAGAAGAGTTAGTTTCCAGTTTAACAGAACTTCTGGAACTCAAGGCTCATCTTAGTATCAAATACAAAAAGCTAAAAAAGCTATTTGAATCTGAAACTAAGAAGCTGGAAGTAGAAAATTCTAAACTGAAGGAAAAAGTTTTAAAATCATCCAAAGATGTTGGATCTCCTTCTGACTCAGAAAAGTCTATTCCTAGTCTGAACCATATTCTTAAAGAATATGACTTGAGCTTTAGGAAGTTCTTATCTAGAGGTATTGGAAGAAGTCAACTTGCCTCTATGATATATGTTGTTAGTGGAAACAAGAGAGTTGGCATAGGCTATGAGGGTGATACCCCATACAAATTTGAACCTGTAGATGATATGAAAATCACATACAAGCCATTGTATGATTAGTTCAAGTATGGCCACTCCCATGATATTAAGCTCACCTCACATGTTAAAAGCTTTCACGTTACACACACTAAGAAGCATGTGACACAAAATAGAAAATATCATGTTGCTCAACCTAAGGAATATCATGCTGTACCTTCTGTTGTTTATCATGCTAAACCCAAGTTCAATAAGAACTTGAGGAGAACTAACAAGAAAGGACCCAAGAAAATGTGGGCACCTAAGGAAAAGATTATTCCCGTTGCAGATATCCTTGGCTGCAAAAAAGACAAAGGAAAGCATGTCATGGTACCTGGACTCTGGGTGCTCTCGACACATGACGGGAAGAAGGTCTATGTTCCAAGACCTGGTGCTTAAATCTGCTGGAGAAGTTAAGTTTGGAGGAGATCAGAAGAGCAAGATAATTGGCTCAAGAACCATAAGTACTGGTAACTCTCCTTCTATAACTAATGTTCTTCTGGTAGATGGATTAGCTCATAACTTGTTGTCCATAAGTTAATTAAGTGACAATGGTTATGACATAATCTTTGATCAAAAGTCTTGTAAGGCTGTAAGTAAGAAGGATGGCTCAATCCTATTTACAGGCAAGAGAAAGAACAACATTTACAAGATTGATCTTCAGGATCTTAAGAATCAGAAGGTAACTTGTCTTATGTCTGTTAGCGAAGAGCAATGGGTCTGGCACAGAAGATTAGACCATGCTAGTTTGAGAAAGATTTCTCAGATTAACAAACTAAATCTGGTCAGAGGACTCCCTAATCTGAAATACAAATCAGATGCTCTTTGCGAAGCATGTCAGAAAGGGAAGTTTTGCAAACCTGCATTCAAGTCTAAGAATGTTGTTTCTTCCTCTAGGCCGCTAGAACTTTTGCACATTGATCTGTTTGACCCAGTTAAAATAGCATCTGTCAGAGGGAAGAAATATGGATTAGTCATCGTAGATGATTATAGTCGATGGACATGGGTAAAGTTCTTAAAACACAAGGATGAGTCTCATTCAGTGTTCTTTGAATTCTGCACTCAGATCCAATCTGAGAAAGAGTGTAAAATCATAAAGGTCAGAAGTGATCATGGTGGCGAATTTGAGAACAGATTCTTTGAGGTTTACTTCAAAGAAAATGGTATTGCCCATGATTTCTCTTGCCCTAGAACTCCACAGCAAAATGGAGTTGTAGAGCGAAAGAATAGGACTCTACAAGAAAGAGCTAGAACCATGATCAACGAAACCAATATGGCTAAGCATTTCTGGGTAGAAGCAATAAACACTGCATGTTATATTCAGAATAGAATCTCTATAAGACCTATTCTTAATAAGACTCCTTATGAATTGTGGAAGAACAGAAAACCCAACATTTCATATTTTCATCCTTTTGGATGTGTGTGTTTTATTCTGAATACTAAAGATCATCTGAGTAAGTTTGATTCTAAGGCACAGAAGTGTTTCCTTCTTGGATATTCTCAACGCTCTAAAGGCTACAGAGTATACAATACTGAAACATTGATTGTTGAAGAATCAATCAATATCAGATTTGATGATAAGCTTGGTCTTGAAAAGCCAAAGCAGTTTGAGAATTTTGCAGATATAGATATCTCAATTTCAGAAGCTGGTGAACCAAGAAGCAAAGTATCAGAAGCTGAAGAACCCAGAAGCAAAGGATCAGAAGATCTAGTTGCTGCTTCTTTAGAGAATCTCAGAATTTCTGAAGAGTCAACTGTCAGAAGATCTTCTAGACTGAACTCTGCTCACTCAGAAGATGTTATTCTTGGAAAGAAAGAAGATCCTATCAGAACAAGATCTTTTCTGAAGAAAATCAGTGCGGACTTATGATCAGAATGAGAAGATGAGAAGTTCTAACTCTTTCAGAATCAAAGTTAAAGCAAAACAGCTGTCACCAGCTTTTCCAGAAGTTGAACACGTGTTCACTCTATTTGGACAAGCATGCGTGCAACTGATGAGACGCCGCCCTAGGTAACTGTGCAAATCATTTCAAATTTCACGTTATCCCTCTTAACGTCATTTCATCATTAAATGCATTTGATTTTCTTGATTCTGTAACTGTTCATTCTCATAATTTCATTGCATTTTGTTTTCAAATCCGTATATATATAAACATATCTCATCATATCATTCTCTCTTTTACGCATTCATTTTCTCTCTCTCCTTGTATGCATTTCTGCAATTTGTTTTCCATTTTCTCTAACCCTAAACCTAAACACAAGAAGAAACCTAGAAATCTCAGTTGTGTGCAAATGGCTGCCTCTTCATCTCAATATGCCGGTTCCTCTTCTCAACAACATCAACAAGAATAAGAACAATCATTTATTCCACTAGTCACTTGCTCGATTCCTCAGGATGAGTTAGAGGTGATTTGTGAGTTGATGGTTTGTTGCACCCCAAAATTTACCCTCTTCACTGTGCTATAAGTTATCAAATGACGTTTATTTCGTCTCTCAAAAATCAAGAAATAATAAAGAGTTCCGTTATTTCGAGATCATTAAGTCAAAAGGTTTATGCTCCGAGTTACGAGGATTAAGTCATGATGCGAGGAGTGATGATGATAGACTCATATTGTGATCTCTATTGATCTCTATTATTGGTTGTTGGTTTTGCAAGTAGATTCAGATTTGAGTTGAGGAGCAAAGTTAAATTCATTCATTCCATGTGTCATTGGTTTGCGAAGGAGATTGAAATTCGAATTGAGAATCCATGTAAAAATCGAGTTTCAATTATGTCCATTATTCAAGATGAATCTCCATTTGCAAAGTTCATTCAAATTGCTACCTTGATTCATTACAAGTTTCATTCAAATTGCTATCTTGATTCATTACAAGTTTCTTTTAAGGTTCATTACAAATTCATGAAGGTTTGTATCATTCATTAAAAAAATATACACCAAGGCCCATTCATTACCAAAGGGAGATCCATATTACAAATCCATATTACAGATCCATTACAAAAATTACAAAAAAAAAAGGGGATAGGCTTTCATGCCTCATCAACAAACTTCTGCATAACACCTCACGCTATCAACTTGCTGCAAATACAAATCAGACCCCGCATAACTCTGCATCAGAAATAAACCAAACCGTGGCGTCAAAACCGATTCCATATCGCAAACTCTACCTGCATATAAATTCAAACCGACCCGCAGTAAAAAAAGAAATGAGCAACACAACAAATAAACAGATCCTCCACTTCAAATTATAAGCCAAGCTGCTTCAAGTTGAAAGAAAAACCGGTTCTCGGATCGTAACTTCACCTGCATAATCAAAACCAAAACTTGATGCACAATACAAATAAAACCAGCATAAACCATTGGACAAAACCGGTTCAAAAAAGAGGGAGAAGGCATAAGAGAAATTTCAGAAAAGAAAAAGAGGGGGAATAAACCTGTAACCGAATCTGTAACAAACTCCGTTCACCGATATCCTCCAACTCTTCATTCACCACAACCGAACCTTCTTCTCTCAATCTAAAAATCTCAGAACCAGAATGAATCCTTCTCTTCACCTTTAATCACCTTCGAAGAAATAGCAGAAAAATCGCTAACACATCAACTTTCAATCTTCGTATTCATCGCATCACGTTCATCATTAATATCCACCTTCAGTTCCATAAATCATCAACAAGCTTTTTGTTCTCTTCATCATCTTCATCGAATCTTTCTCTCTTCTTCAACCTTGAATCGGAGAACTCTCTCTTTCAATCTTCATCACTTTCAATCACAATTCTAAACAATCTTCAAGAAATCTCAATCAAAAATAATCTTCGACTCGTCGCGTTCTTCATCATAGATAACCTGCAAAAAAATCAGAGAATATTCACAGAAAGAATCTTCAGTTTCTTCAATTCCTCAATCAACCATAATTCGGGACCTTCTCTTCGCGCTCTTGCCGACGTTGCTCTTCACGAATCACCAGAAAACACTCCGAAGTTAATCGATCTCGCTTCTCAAAAATCTGACAAAAACCAAAGCAATCTTCTTCGTTCATCATCACCATCGCGATCTACAATCAACAACGTTTCATCAGCGAGAACTCAGAAAACGGAGAGAGACGAGAGAGATTGAGGCGGAGAGGTTGATTGGAGATGGCGATTGAACTGAGGACGGAGAGGGATAATGGAGTGGCGATGTCGCCGCTGAGGACTGAGTGGTACATCGGAGGTGGTAGCCGTTGCGCCGTCGCGCCGTCGTGAGAGAGAAGGAGATGAGTCCAAGGAGTCGCCGCCACCACTGTTTGTGAGTTCGTGAGAGGAAGAAGAATTCCAAATGTCACGTAAACCTAATTCTCTTTTCCTATTATTGTGATTAATTATCGTTAATTGAGATTTGATGTAGAAATCTGGTGTTTAATTAAGGTTAATTGTGAGTTTAGAATTTAATTGAATCATGAAAAATGATATAAAAATCTGATTAAGAAACCATGGATTGGATCAAATAAAAACTGGACATAGACTTTGGGCCTTATGCAAATCGCTAGATATTATCTCCATTTGAGTTCAACATTTCTTTGGCCATAAAAATCTGAATACAATTGTATGAAATTAGGCTTATCCGAAAATGCTAATCTCACCCCTGTAAGCCCAATTACACTGTTTTCCTTTTTTTGTGCTAAGTGAAAACTGTAACAAAAAAACAAAACTCTGTTGGGCCTCCATACAATTCCCTGCGCCCAATACTGGTTACACCCTTATTTTCAGCGTAAACCCCCCTGTGCACATATAATTCACATTAGATTTAGCTCTTTTTAACTAGTTTGTGTTCAATTATTTTTAGTATAACAAAATGTATAAAAAAAAACATTGATCTTTGTTAGACTTTTGCATGATAAGAATGAATAAAAACATTTAATCTTTTCTAGTTAGAATTAGATTTTGTTTTCTATATTTGTTTTAGCATGATAGAGATAATAAAAAACATGTAATCTTTTGTTTGTTAGAATTTAATTGTTTTGCTACATAGTTTAGTTCTAATTTTTAGATAAAAATGTCATAAAAACAATTTAATCTTGCTAGATTTTCTTTTAGAATTCATTTAGAATTTATTTTCTCTTATTGTCTATGGCGGGTGCATGCCTCCTTGTTATTACTGATTTGGTTGTTGAGATGTGCGAGGTACTTCGAGAGGGCCTTCGATTGCTTCGTGTTCCACTTTATTTGTGGGGCACGAACTCGCTTCCGGTGCGACTTGACTTGTGTTGTGTTCCACTTTATTTGTGGGACACGGACTTATTACCGATGCGATTCACCTGATCTCTCATTCATTGAGATGTATATTCCTGTATCGTCTGGCTTGTGTTTCTCTTGCAGGTTGCTTGTGTGGTTGTGTTTCATACGCACCACATAGCGGTTGTGATTTATTTTCACACCGCATCGCTTTGATGCTTATGCTGGACTCCTGGCTTTGATGGATGTTAGATTACGTGAAGTTTCTTCTCTGCTTACGCTTGCTAGCTCATTGCGGATTTGCTATCCGTTCGGTATTGTCTCCCGTTTCATTTTATTTCTCTTGCACTCTATCGCTTTCTCGCATCATCCTATAACATGAGAAGTAGGACTTAGACATGCATCTGGCCAAGCCCTCGAAAGAGGCTCTGTTTTTGTTGGTGTGTTTACATTTGTGCTTTGCGGCAGGGAGTCACGGTGTAATAAGTCCTATATGGCACTCCGTTAAGTCCTCATGGAAGGCATGCGGTCAAGGGTTCGTAATCAACCCCCGCCTAGTCTCATCGAGTCTGTTTGGTATGCGCACGCCTCGCGTTGTTTGCTTCCGAACGTGCAAAAGATCTTGTTATCGAGTATGTCAGGTAAAGGGTTCATGCAGTCGGACCCCCGCCTTTCCTATAGCTCATGTCACTCGACGTTGATGCTCGGTGTACGCACGCACCGTTTTCTTTTATGATCCGTGACGGCTTGGTTGCTGAGAGGGGTCCGCCCTCTTGTCTATGGCCCGATCATTTTCACGAGGTCTAATGCTTGGTTGACTTGGGTTGAGCTGCTCCCCTTGGCTATGGCGGGACCGCTTTTCTACCATTCGGTCAGTACCGTTGGTTTTGTTTGCTTTACGAGCGGATGCTCGTTTGTGTGATATTATTGTGTGCTTCCCCTTTTTCCTTGTAGGTTGCTAGTTTAGCTTAGACTTGTACCCTTTGTATGATAACATTAGGTAGCAAGCTTTCCCCCTTAGCTTAGGTCTTCCTCATGCATCCTTTAAAACACAAACCACACTTTTTGATTTTCTTTTCTTAAGAGCTTGTTATTTCCGCTCCATTCCCAAGCATAAGTCTCCAAAGGTCGAGCAGCGGAGTGTGAATGTAACTCGTTCACCTAAAAAACACAAAACAAACAGAAACTAGTTAGCCGAGCTACGGTAGCTCTGATTCTGCAAAACAGATACGTAGGCAGCGGGGTAGGGCCCGTGCGAGCACAATCCTTTCTTTTCCCTACATTCTGCATTCATTTTAGTCCAGATTAGCGTAGATTTGTTACACACCCATAGATTTAGACACATGCGTGGATACCATCGAGTACGATGGGCGTGAGGGGTGCTCATACCTTCCCCTTGCGTAACCGACTCCCTTACCCTTTTTCTCTGGTCGTGAGACCGTTGTTTTGTTTTGTGGTTTGCTGGCATTCCCTTCCTTTTCAGGATAAATATGTTAGTGGCGACTCTGTTAATTTTCGCGGTAGCGACATGGTTGATGTTGAAAATCTTGAAGAACATGGGATTCACATCAAAGATAATATGGTATTTCAGAAATCGCAATCCTTATTTCTTGAATTCTGTGGACCAGTTTATCTTGAACTGGTAAAGGAATTCTGGGCTTATGCTTTCGTCATTCCTAAAGCGATAATTTCTTTTATTCATGGAAGATTCTTCTCAATCACTGAAGAACTATTGAGAATGCTGTTTGACTTGAGAGATCTTGTTGGTGCTTTTGAACTCTCTCGTAGAGAAAATTGGGATGATGTTCTTGCTGAACTATATCCAGATGTAACGAAAACCAAGAATGACAAGGATTTGAAGGACATTTACAAAGTCTAGACAAAGATTCTTCTAGGTTGTTTCTATCACAGGAAAGCGACATGCTCATCCAACTTCGTCAATAAAGACCAGCAATACATCATGTATTGTATTGGTACTCAGAAGAAGGTTGATGTTCCTTACATCATTTTCAATCATATGTGGAATGCTGTAAGAGATACTAGAGATGAGAACAGAATGAAGAAAGGAAATGTTATTCCCTTTGGGAGAATCATTACCAATCTTCTGGTTCAAACCAAGATGGTTGAACAAATGGAAGTTGTTGGAGTTATCAAGGATCCTGTTACTATCAATAGAAGTATCTTGAATGCAAATACCTTGAGGAAGATGAATCTTATTCAAGTTATTGGAAATGCTCCTCAACCTATTCCAGGAGTTAGAAACAAAAGAGGTCCTGTGCTAGCTGAGTTCGAAATGTTTTTCAGAAATGAACTACCAGAAGTTAAGGTTCACTATCTTAAAGTTCTCAGGGAAGGTGGTGCTATTGATGCTCCTACTGGAGTAAGTCGTCAGAGACTTCCTACTTCCAAGGCTGGAGTATCAGAAGTTGTTCCAGAAGTTGTCCCAGAAGCTGCTCATCATCAAGAAAAAAGAACAAAGCGCAAGCTAGATCTTCCTTCTATCAGTCAAGAAAAGATAAATCAAGAAGAAGTCGTTGCTGAAGAAAATGAAGTGGTTCTTGTTGAAAATGAAGAAGAAGAACAAGAAGATGTTAAGAGAAGGAAGAAGAAGAAGAAATCTAAGAAAGAAAAGAAAGAAGATAATGAGAAGAATGATGAGAAGGACGCAGAGAAGAAGAAGAAGAAGAAGAAGAAAAATAAGAAGAAGAAAAAGAAAGTTGTTGAAGTAGAAAAGAGATCAGAAGAAGTGAATCAAGAAGAAGTGAATAAGGAAGAAGAAAAGAAGGAAGCTGTCAGAAAGAGAGAAATTTCTCTAGCAAAGGTGAAGGCCGTTTATGAGAAGAAGAAGCGAAAGGCTATGGAAGCTGATTCTGAGAGGCTACAGAAGAGAAGCTCTCCAGGTATCCAAATTTCTGAACCTGACTCTGTTCATGTTTGAAGTTCAAAATCTGTACCAACAGAAGTTCCTATACCTTCTCAACCAGATATTCAACCAGAAATAGCCTCCACCAAATTACCTTCAACCACCAAAGTTCTCACCCCTCCTTCTTCACCCAAAACCATTATTGTTTCTGACCACCCTGTTTCTGAAACCATTCTTGATGTTCAACCCCTTCAAACTCTCCTTCCCCCTCATACAAATATCTCCACTTCTCAACCTCCTCCTCACTCAAACTATGAACCTATTCTGTCCCCCACCCAAAATAATCCCATTGCATCAGAACCTCCAAATTCTGATTCATTAGAACAATTGTTTCGTGACTGTAACTTCACACCAAAACCTCGTCCTGAACCTGAGCTGGTTGTGTTAGAATCTAAGAATGAAGCAGAATCATCCTTCTGTCTTGATAGAGAATCTGCTCCTTACTTCATTCTACACCCAGATTCTACCATCACCAGACTCAAATCCCGCCAGGAATTTTCTGTATGTGTATGTTTTGAATTGTTAAAACTAAAGATACAGACAGGGTTAGAAGCCTTGAAGGCAGCACATCATGCCCGGATGGATGATGTTGCTTTAAGAAATCTCTAGAGGATCTTCAGAAGAAAGATGAACTCTGAGTTTCTAAAGCTTCAGAAGGCGTGTGAAGCAGAAGCTCCAGGTCCTCTTAGATTTATCAGGCCCTATGAAGAATTCTGGGTCAGTCCTCTCAGGTGCAGGTATTGTCTTGAGGAGAAGAAATTTGTCGATGAACTTAAAGATGAACCATGCCTTGCATTGGTTGTATGGAAGCCTCAATTCATTGTTCTGACTGGAGACTTTCAGTCATTATTCAACTGGCTAAGGGAGAATCCCTCAGAGAAAGCACTAGATATGGTATATCTGGCTGTTGAATATCCTTCAGAAGTTGCTGCTCCTACACCTCCAAGGAATATGGCTGAGATACTTCAGGCTCTTGCAAATGAAGATTCTGATATCCCTGTTCCAGAATATGCTGAAGATGCTTCTATGTCAAAAGCTGATGCTGAGAAGCAAAGTGTTGAGAATCATCCTGCTGAGAAACTCCCTGTTCAAGAAAATCAAGATGATGTTCTCATGATTGATGCTGCTGTTGAGCATGCTACTCCTTTGAATGATAGCTATGAAGCTTCTTCTGATGAACCTTCTGTTCTGGTGAACGCCATGAAGGCTCTTCAAAAGAATCAAGATGATCTAGCTTCTCGCTTGGATAAGCATGAAGATACTCACAATGAGTTTCGCTCATTCATGAAGACGCAGACTGAAAGCACTTCTGAGATTCAAAACCTTATGGCCAAATTAGTTTCTAAGCTAGGCTAGTCGTACTGTGTCTAGGTCTTAGTTGCTTTCTTGTTTCTTGCATCTGCTTCTATCTTTTTGTATCTTCTGATATTTTATTGAATCAATGAAATATTATCTTCTTCACTCATATTGTTTTTCATCTGAATCTTTAAATGCTTTTTGATGTTATGATAAAAAGGGGGAGAAACATGATAATTGATTTGGTTTATTATATCAGTTGCTGGGATTAAGTCTTAACATTCCTAACATTATTTGCAAGTTCTATTGTCTTTGAGATTTTTGCAGGATTGAAGATATTCTGAAAAAGCTCAACATGAGAAGCAAATACATAAGGAAAAACAATTCTATAAAGAAGCATGCTCTTGGAATTTGAAGCAAGCTTAGTGTTGTGAAGCTTCAAGATCAGAAGCAAGAAGGAAGAATGTTCTGATATTCTCGTGGCAGAATATGCTCTAACACATTCTTATCCCTCATATGTTCTGATACATATTTCTTTTAAGAACTTATCAAAATTTGCTCTGATACATGTTCTTTCTTAAAAGAATGTTCTGATTCATTCATGCTCTGACTTTTGTCGTCTAGTTTGTTCTGAAACATTTCAGGATGTAAAGATGCTCTGATGATGCTCTAATACATTCAAGAATTTTCTGATACAATCAAGCATGCTATGATTCAAGAAGAAATTCAAAGCTTTGAAGCTGTCCTATGGAAGCAAGAAGCAGAAGCTCTGAATGTTCTGAAGTTCTAGGCAAATGTGAACATCTCGACTGAAATGGAAAATACTCAGGGAAGTCTTTTATTTATAAATTCTTCCAGTATTTATTTCAGGGGGAGATTGTTAATCTCAGGGGGAGATTGTTAATCTCAGGGGGAGACATATTCACACACTATGTTTATATGCTTATGCTATAACTGTGTAATTGTCTTTGGTCATCTGATTTCTGATTGCAAATTCATATAAATTATATATGTTTTTGTCATCATCAAAAAGGGGGAGATTGTTAGAACAAGAATTGTTCTGATCAATATTCTTAGTTTTGATGATAACAATGTATATGAATTTTGTATAAGACAATGTGGTACTCTAATCCTATGCATTTTCCATTTCAGGAAATATATAAAGAGTATGCACAATTCAGCGCAAGAAGCACTGACTCAGAAGGTTCAAGTATGCAACATCAGAACATGCTCTCGCAAGACATCAGAAGATGGTCAAGCAGAATCAGAACATGGTCCATTGAAGCATCAGAAGAACTTGAGTTCAGAAGCAAAAGCATTGAAGTTCTTATGGTATCACGCTAGAAGCACTTCAAAGTCAGAAGACAAGAAGATGCTCTGCACCAAGCTGTTTGACTCTGATTAATTCAAACGTTGTATCTACAAAGATCAGATCAGAAGCAAGTACAAGATGACAGGCTACGCTGACTGACAAAAGGAACGTTAGAAGCTATTAAAGGAAAAGTCAGTTAAAGCAGGAAAAGCAAGGCTCGAGGTAGTTGACAAAAGAGTGAAACATTAAATGCAATGCTGTACGGATCACGCAACGCATTAAATGCTCCCAACGGTCATCTTCTCAAAACGCCTATAAATCGTGAAGTTCTGATCAGAAGCAAGGTCAACCAATTTACGAATAACTCTTTCAATCTTGCTGAAACGCTGGTGAATCAAAAGCTATCAAACTTCATCTTCAACCTTACTTCATTTGTAATATCTTAGTGAGATTTAAGCTTAGAACTTAAGAGAAATATCACAGTTGTGATTTATAGCTTATTAAGAAGCATTGTAATACTCTTGTAAGAATTTGTTTTACATTAACTTGTAAAAGGTTCCTAGAGTGATCAAGGTGTGATCAGAATACTCTAGAAGACTTAGAGGGTATCTAAGTGGAAAACCATTGTAATCAAGGTTGATTAGTGGATTAAATCCTCAAGTGAGGTAAATCACTCTAAGGGGGTGGACTGGAGTAGTTTCGTTAACAACGAACCAGGATAAAAATCATTGTGCAATTGTTTTTATCTCAAGAGTTTTTAAAGTCACACTTATTCAAACCCCCCCTTTCTAAGTGTTTTTCTATCCTTCAAAAATCCTGATGATCGTGAGTTTCTTCTTAACAATTTGAGGTATATTCCAGAACTCAAGCAGAATTTGTTGTCCATAAGCATGTTTAGTGATCTAGGCTATTGTACTAGAGTTGGACGTGGGGTGTTGAAGATTTCGCATAATAAAGTGATCATAGTTAAAGGATCTAAAATATGTGGTTTATAATTTTAGAAAGTTTAAATGTTATTGATCATTCATCATCAACTAGTGAAGACTCTCATAACAAAAATAACCTATGGGATTTGAGGTCAAGGCTTGATGATTGCCTGAAAGTTGTTTCAAAGCAGTTTAATGAATTTTGCCAAAGACGAGGGATAAAAATGCATGAGACAACTGCGTTGTCATTGAGTTTCTGGGGTAAGGTTGGTGTCAAAACAACTTACTTGGTTGTTAGAGAGTTCTTTCAAAGGAAGAAGAGTAAAAACCAAGGGATAAAGCTTTTAGAAACTACGACGAATAAAACTATGTTTGAGGTGGAGTTTCCTACTATGGATACTAGTACTAGTGAGGGAATAGTTATAAAGACCTCTGATTATCATTTGATTTGGATAAGGTAAGGAGGGAGATTGTAACATCTGAAAGACACAATTATGCTAGCTTTATGTGTTATGCTTTGAATGTGGCTGAAGAGTTGCTAAACTCATAAATTAGGACTTTTAGAGAGGTATTTGAAAGCAGGTGGAGTCAACAATGGTTAAAAAACCATGCTTGTGGACTTGTTAAATTACCTAGGCAAGAAAAGGTGATTGGAAACAAGTGGATGCAAGTGGCAAGATCAAGGTTCAAGGATATCTTGAACTTTATGGATATTGTTGAATAGTGTTTCGATATGGTAGAGAGCAGCAATGTGGTTGATGGTTAAATTAGTCTCACCACGGTTTCAAGTCAAGGTGAAGATTGTTGAAGTATGTCTTAAACCTTAAGTGATAAAGAGAAAGAAAATATGTTTCGAGATTGTCAAAAACCAGGAAGCCAAAAAGCAACAAGAATATCCGGTTCGGTCGATTTGCGAATATCGGGTTTGATTGGTTCGATTTACAGGTCCATTCATTAATGTTAGAATACTTGATATATATTTTATATTAATTTAGATATACTATAAATTAGCATAAAAATATATTATAAGATAGAAGTCTCATCCAAGAGGTCCAACGTCTTGCCTGAAGGACTTATAGTCTCATCTGTCAGGCGTAATATGACTTTGCCTGCGGGACTAAGAGTTTCCATCAAACATGCTATCTAACTCCTTGCTTGAGGGACTTAGAGCTTCCTCAGGCGGGATCTAACATACGTATCTCGCCTAGAGGATGCAAATGAAGCATAGCCTTAGAGGCTTAGTCTAAAGTCTTTTCTAAGGACTTGATAAAAAGTCTTGCACGAGAGGTCCAACACTTTGCCTGATTGACTCATGGTGACATTAACCAGGCTTAATGTAATTTTGCTTAAGAACCTAAAGCCTAACCGGTCTGGTTCATTGCACATACCGTCAAGAAACTTAGGGCCACGAGATACTCCCACGCTCTATGATCTAAAAATCACTTTGCCCCTTTTTCCAAAGGCCGTCATGGTTGAGGGACTATGTAATGTTATATTTGCAAAAGTGCTAACAAGAGCATGAGACTTGCAGCCTGTAGAGGGGTGACGACCATTTGTCACCCTCCAGGAGGTATTGCCTCTCCCTAAGTACATTCCTCTCGCCCAAATATGAGAAAAGGTGGAAAAAGACGTTCATTAGACAAAGAAAAGTCAGGGTCAGTAGCTGATTCACGTAATACCCAAAGCATAATTCTTATACCCAAAGCCTCTCACCACACGCGAGGAGGTCCTCTAAAACCACCATAACATCACTATACAGGGCTTCTCGTCACTGTGGACAAACCCTAACCACCTTACAATTGTCATAAACCTATTAAAGCCTTTGAGTATTCCCTACCCTCGTAAGAATACGATACACACCAATAATTTTTTTACCAATATACAATTTATCTTTCTTAGTTCATCGATGGTTGAATTCTCATCTAATATACCATTATACAAAGTTACATGCATCAGAATAGTAATATTTTGTACATTATTAAATTTTCTCGTTCTCCATCATTTATAATCGCTTTAATGTAAACATTATCATTACATAAAACAAAAAAAACTTGTTATTAAAATTATTATTACTATTATTGCCTTAAGAAAATACTGTTAACCAATTATAATCATTTATTTAATTAAAATATAAGTTTAATTTTAAAAAATTAATATTATTAAAGTAAGTGTAAGAATTTTGATTAATTATATATGTAAAATTAATTTATATTATTTTTTTTTGAAACAGCCAAAAGATGAATTAAAAACAGCACAAGAAGTGCATAAAAGTCTGATACAAACAGCAACTGAAACAAGTGCAGGCTAACTAAGTAACTAATGTACAACATAACTTTCCAAAACCACCACCAAGCCTAATATAAAAATGAACTGCTAGAGACAACTCCTGAACAAAACTAATAGGCAAAACCAAACTGTCAATCCTAACATTTCCATTCTGTTAAAATAGCAGCACCAACATACAACCAGATCTGCCACGATTCTCTCGAAAGTAGACGAAAAGAACTACGAAAAACTATTTTGAAAATTTACGGCCGCAAACTCCAACCTCCGCAAAAAGAAATTCAGCAAATGTGCAACCAACATCGGTGGATACTACCGACCAACATCCCCTAGAGACCACAAGTATTACCGATCTGCATAAATTACTCCCAAACAGCTGCCAAAATTACCGCAAACATATACTCCAGCATAGTATCCCGCCGTATATACTTCTCAAACATAAACATAAATTATTGTACCAAATATCAGCCTAACAAAGCTAAAAAATGCAGGCCCATGATAATCAAAAACAGCCACCGCGCGTTGCTTATGTCATTGCTACAATCACCTTCCAAATGAAAAACCACACTGCAGGCCAGCACCACTAACAGAATAGACACACCTTGGATAAATCCCCAATAGAAACACCACACCACAGGAGTACATACAATATAAGGCATCTGCAAATGCGCAAAGAATCCAACAACCAAAGAGCTCGGTGCACTTGACCCGACTTAACATATAATCAGTTCGCCGTTAGACCGAGACATGCCTTAGGATTTAGACACCACATTGCAAAGTCATCCTTGATCAACTTTGATTTTATCTTCAGCCATTTCCACGAGTAAACTTTTGCTTCCTCTATCACCTTTATAATCTGAATTTCTTCATTTCGGAAGATTTTATGGTTCCTGGCTTTCCATATGCACCAAATACATGCACACCACAACACAAGAAGTTTTAGAGACGTTGCTTTTCCGCCACCAAACAGATTTTCAAACTGGCTCATATGCTGCCAGCCATCATTATGCAGAGCTGATGATACGCCTAGCCAGTTGCAAATGCTACTCCAAACACCTGCAAAACACTTACATTCGAAAAACAGATGAGATACCGACTCCTCACACCCACAACCTCCAGCGCAACTATCCTGACCCTGCAACCCTATGCCCCTTTTGACTAAATTGTCTATTGTTGCAATTTTGTTCTGAACCAGCCTCCATACCAAGCAAGATACTTTTGATGGAATCGCTCTGTTCCAAATTTTTGCCCATGGATTCCTGAATTCGACAGCTCCTGTAGGCAATAGACTCTTGTACACCTCTTTCACAGAATATTCATTTGCATCTTCCAGCCTTCCTAAGTCCAAAGAACATAAATCCTTCCACCAACTTGAGCTTCCTCTAGTCCCCGGACTGAGAGCCTCCGCGTTCGACCCGTATCTGTTTACTAACGCCGAGAACCAAATACCCCTTTTTTCTACTCTAATTTTCCATTTCCATTTTCCCAATAAAGCTGAATTGAAAAGCCCTAACCTTCTAATTCCCAACCCCCCGTCTTCGATTGGCCTACAAACCTTATCCCACTTGACCCAATTGATCTTCCTCTCTACCTCGCAACCCCCCCATAAAAATTGTTTAAAGATAGATTCTAGTGCACTAATAATAATTTATATTATTAGTGCACTACTTTTAAACTCCAAAAAATTACCAGAATTTTATTAAAAAGAAACATAAAAAAAACCTTTAGCATTGAAAAAAAAAAAAAAATAGAGCAGTAGAAACGGCGCGTTTAAACTTGAAATGGTTTATGAAAGAAAATTGATTCAGAAGTAGCGGTTGCCAGCTGTGCAACCACTTTGCTTTCTTCCCCTTCTTCTTTCTCCCACTTCTTCCACTCACTCCTCTATTTCCTCAATCTTCTTTCTTAGGGTTTTCAATTTCACACTTCCACTTTCTACTCTTCCCTCTCCTAACACAACACGCTTCATCAATCACTCAATCCAACAACATAATCATCATCATCATCATCACAGTTTCTGAGCTTTCTTTCGGTAACTCGCTAATTTGAAACTTACCGTCATTTTTTGTTGTTGGTATTTAGTTTCTATTCTGTTTTGTTTTAATTAATGAAATTAGTTTAATTTGTGTTGTTATTATGCTCTTTTGTTTGCTGATTTTGTTTTTCTTTATTCAAATGGGGTTTCTTTTATGCCGTTATATAAGTGTTGTTGGTTTTGCTCTTAATTTGCCAATGTTTAGTTTTTTGGCGTTAGTTATTGTCATAATTTTTTATTTTTTTTTTTGAAATACTGGTTGAATTTGAAATAGTTACGATTCTATGATTTATAATTAGATGTCACTCTTAAATTTGAAATAGCTGATTTTTTTTTTAATTTATTCGTAATTGGGGGTTCTATGCCATTATGTAAGTGTTGTTGGTTTTGCTATTAATTTGCCAATGTGTGTTTTGGCGTTGATTTTAATTTTTTTTGAAGTACTAGTTGAATTTGAATAGGTATGATTCTATGATTTATAGTTAAATGTCACTCTTTGAATTTCTTAACTAATTTTGATGTTTCTCTTTACTTAACAAAGCTGCTGGTTCCCAAAACTTTGTTAGACTTTGCTTTCCTCGTTGGTGGGCTCGGAAAATTCAAACAAGCGTCAGAAAAGTCAGACAAGTGTAGCCAAAAAATGATTTCTTTTCTCTTTATTTCGACACTCTTTGAGTCAGTGTCTAATACCCAGATGACACTCATATAACACGTGTCGGATAATTCACACAAATGATTAATTTTTTTTTTGCTTCAACATACCACCTTATACGTTTGTTGGACAAATCTCACACACATCTGAACACATCTAAAAGGGTAAAACATGTATTGAATCAATGTTATCAATAAAAAATTAAAAACATTAATTTTGATTAGAATATTTTTTACTTTTTAAATAATAGATGGATTAATGAAACTCGAATATTATCACATTTGTTACAGGGTCGGTGTACTACATTTTTTACATTATTGGTGTCAGAGTGTCCGTGTCAGTTTTGTGTCCCAGTGTCCGTGTCGGAATCCGTGCTTCATAGCTCCTTAGTTTATTAGAATTTTTTTGACTGGATAGTTTATTAGATGTTGAATGCTATTAATTCCTCTTCTTTTGGTTGCAGGATTTTCTTGGTGAATCACTTGTGTTGCAAGTGGAGTTTAATATTGGTGTCTGTTTTGATATGTTGGTTAAAGGTGGAATGTATCAATTGCTGAGATTTTTGTGTGCTCAAACCAGTGACCTTCGGAATGCGACTGTGACTTGTTTCGAAAGTATATACTGGAGTATGTAAATTCCGATTTAGTTGGTTACTAAAATAGGTCGTATTTGAAGCATTTAGGGGTTGGGTTTTATTGTGGAATTCTGAAAAAAATAGCTAAAACGGGGTCGCTTTGTTGTGTGGCTTCACGGCCACATGGATCAAGTGCTGACAGTAGGGACTGGTCATTGGGTTCGCACGAGCCTTACTGGAGAACTAACACGAGCTATTCGCCACCTCCGTCGAGGTGGGATTTCAGATTCCAGTCTGAAGGGCTGCCTTATAATTTCAATGATCAACTCTATGATGGGTCTTCTACATCATCAGATGGTAAAGAAAGTATGACTTTGGTCAGAGGCAACCACCTATATGATCTTCACTATTCTGTTTCAGATGGAACTGGAATTTTCGTTAGCAATTGTTCGTCTGATATTTCTCAAGGTCCTCAGTGGGTGCCTCCTGCAGTACAAGAAATAAGTTTTGATGATTATGAGGCTGCGATCAGAAAAGGTAAATCCTAATCCGAATATATGAATTTTTAAAAGCACCAATTTTAGGTGCATTTCCTATATTATACACCTTCTCCAGTTTTAGTCCTTAACCTTTTTTTTCTTCTTCTGGGTTTTGGTCCCTCCTGAAACATATGAATAATTTCCTTAGTCCTTGTTTTGATTTTAGTCCCCGTAATATTGGTCTGTCCATCTTGAAATTAGTTCTTGTAATATTTGAACCATGTTTATTTTTGCCCCTAGAGTAGGTGCTAAATCCCAAGTTGACCAAATACCAATATTACTAAGAGCGCAACTAAATTAACAAGGACCTAAAACAACTTTTCTTGTGTTTCTACTACTAAACCAAGGACTACAACAATTTTTCCTTCTTATTTTCAAAAATTTGTATAAAGAATAATGAAAGGTTTTACGATTTCATTCATATTTTCCATCTTGTTTTCTACTTAATTGTACATCGGTTATCAAGATTAAGATTTAAAGCATAGCATACAATTCAACATAAGTTCAAAATTCAATCCCTCAACATAAGTTCATGGTCAATTCATCTAGAAAGTAGAAACTATAATTCTAAATATGTAGGACATTACTCACCCCCTATTTTGGATAGGCATATGATCTTAATTTTTATCAATGGAGGCTCTATCTTCTTTAATATCAGCATTGGGATCCTCCAAATAATTTGCAAGTGCACAGTCAGTGCAACCACTACCACTAGATTTTGCAATTTGAGCCAAATCATTTACAATTGAAGCATCCAAATCCAAATTTGGTCATCATTCTCCAAAGTTTAGTCATTATCCGGAGAAAGACGGATAGAAACTGGTTCTTTACTAAATAGAATTGGGACAATTTCTGATATTTGTTGATACAAACAGAATCTAAGTTCAGAATTAAACACTAGGATAATTGTTCTCCAAGGTTTTGAGAGCCTTGACCCCTCCCCTCCCAAATGTTCAAGCGTTGGGTCTCTCTCCTTAACCACTCAATAATTCCAACATAACCCACTATGCCCACTTTCTATTTATTCGTACCAACAGCCAACATAACTGACACATAGTTAGTGAATAAAACATAACTGACAGATTCTAAACCATAACTTCCATAAACTCCCCCATGTCAGTTTTAGTCTTCTCTTCCCCATCCACAATATTCTTTAATGAGAGGTCTAACAGATTGTCAATGTTATATACTAGATAGCTTTCCTAACTAGCTTATTCTTGTTCATTCCTGAATTAGATATCGCAAAAGTGAAATGTCACATCATTAATGAAATGTCACTCTAATTAGGGGATAGAAACCCCCCAAGCAGTTCAAAATGTTAATATCCAAGATATCTAGAATTGCAGTTTCTAGAGGTAGACTGATTATGAACTTGTGGTGTGGAATTGTATATAAACTTTTGTTAAGTTGCATGTTATGTTTTTGATACGATTATGAATTTGCAATTTGGCTTAATTTAATGTTATTAGAGATTTTATCTATCATTTTACTTGGGTGCATATGTATAAGTACAATATTATGGTTTCGGTAGGATCTACGATTCTTTCGTTTTGATTTTTTACCCCCTCCCGATTCAAGGTAGGCTCTGGAGTTTTGACAATATTTATTTTGAATAATTTTGTACGGAGCTATAGAGCTTACTCCAATAAGATAGATGGCTGAAGTAGTATAGTATTTGGTCATGATTCCTTCTAATTTAATGATTTGCTTTCAATGGTGCTTTAAATTTTAATTTGTTTGCTATTGTTTGGCTCTGTATGTCTAAGGTTATTTCGGTGATGCATTTAGTTAAATAAACTGGTATGCTCATCTTGGTTTAGTAGTATATATCACAGTTATTAATAGCGGCCGCTCCAGGTGCTATCTCGGGATTCTCTCCCGGTGCGGCAACCCTCCGCTACGATAGCGGCCGGGAAAGCTGGGATAGCGGGTTGCAGGAGCGGATCGCTTCCCGGCCCGGAGCGGTTTCCTTTTTGGAGTGCGAAAAGACCTTTTTACCATTCAAAAATTTTAAAATTGGAAAATTTGTTACAGTCGTTTATGTTTTCTCCTCTCTCATTCGTGTTTTCACCTTTTTCCATCGTGTTTCTTCTGTTTGCTGCTTCTCTTGCACCAACTCCTCCTCCGCGTCAACTACTTCAAGCTTATCTCTATTCTTCTTCTCTACTCCTGTTTTCTGCTTTTCTATTTTGTTCTTCTCTATTTATTATGTTTTTTCTATTCGTTTTCAGGTTGTTTTTTCTTTCATATCACTGTTTTTTTCCCTTTCTTTTAAAATATATTGATTCCGGGATTAATATATGTAGATTATTCATATAATTAGTTCAAAAAGTTATTTAATCTTACATTAAACATATAGGTAGATTATTCATATAATTATTCCAAAAAGTTATCCCGCTATCTGCTATTCCGTTTTTGGGGTCGGCCGCTCCGCTCCGTTATCTGGGATTAATAACTCTGCTATATATTCTTTCAATATGAACTTGTTGATTGTTATTTCTACTTACTGACCTGCTTTCTCTTCTTTTGTATGTTTAATAGATCCTCGTCCTTCTTTAGGCCGGATATCTTTTACACCTGCTAAGGAGGTAAAGTTTTTGGTCAAAGACTATTAAAATGAAATTGTATTTGTTTTGGCAATATTTTGTCATGCAAGTTTCTTTCAACAAATATGCATCTAACAGGTATGAAATATGTGCAGGGAACTTCCGAAAATCCCAATAATAGAGGCTCCACTTCAACCCAATCAGAAAGTAGCGAGTCTGAGTCTACTACAAGTTCCCGATTGTCCTCTCGGAGGAATTTCTCTAATCACCGTTCTTTCATCTCTAAACCCATTCATCCTTTGTCATTTCCAGACCTAACAACTACTAGGGATGCCTTTGATGCTCCTGCTCCAGATTATACAAGGTTTGATACTTCTAATTCACTCCGAGGCAGCCGGCGCTCAAGTAATGCCAGCAGTAGTCAGGATTCTGCAGATGTTACCGAGTCATTTGAATTAACACCTGCTTATCCACATACTCATTCAGTTGGATTTAGGTGCGGCTTGTGTGAAAGATTTCTATCACAAAGATCACCTTGGAGTTTGCGCCGTATTGTGAGAAGCGGGGACATGCCTGCAGCTGGGGTTCTTCCTTGTTGTCATGTTTTTCATGCCGAATGTTTGGAGCAGACAACACCAAAGACAAGGAAAATCGAACCACCTTGCCCTGTTTGTGTTAAATTAGAGGAGCAATATTCTCCTGATCAACGAGGCGTTTTAAGATTGAGGAATAGTTTTCCTAAGTTCAAATCAGTTTCTGAGGATGGACCCTCAAGAACACGGGACGGCCCACAGGAAGGCGGTTGTGTCGGAGGAGCTCTACCGCCACACAATGCCATGTTCCTACTAAATCGAAATCGCATCATAAAAAACATTTCTTTGAAGGGTAATTTAAACAAAGAATTTCCAGGCAAGGTGAAGAAAACCGGGGTCTATTCTTCACAGCTGTTTACAGGCAGCTCAGCTGATATGGAAGTTGGTGTTTACTCGAAGGCGAAAGCCGGTTCAAGTATTGAAAGTTAACAAAGTAATTCTGAACATCCAGAAGCTGACTTTCCCACGGTAGTTTATCTAAAATTTACAAAATTGATTCCTAACCCGGTATGGTTTTTTTTTTTTTTTTTTGACAAAAACCCGGTATGGTTTTGTATATTGATTTGTTACACTTTTATTAGAAGCCACACTTGGAACTTGATATTATTTTCCTATTTTATTAATTTGAGTTTTGATATTTACTTTTCTTTCTTAAGTTTTGATCTTTGGTTGAACTTTAAGCATATCTAGTTTTGTTTATTAGTTGAGAAAGCACGCATACATAGGAGAGTTAACTTATTCCAATATTATTAACACATGAAAGTTTAATACTAATTGATTAGTTATAAACTATGCGTACTAATACACAGATTATCAAAATGAATTCCAATAAGGCATCCGCTAATTCAGTGGTTGAATGATATTAATTTATCTAAAAAAATTGAAAAGTGTGGTATATTAGAAATTAATTTATAATGTCATTTTGGACATTTTGCTTTAAAAGTGTGACGTTAAATTCAAAAACTCTAATTTGATTTAGAAGTTTCAACATGTCATTTTGTAAGTTATGATATTACTTTTCTCAAACTTTATTTTAGTTATACATATAAGTCAAACTAACATGTTTTTATTCCGTCCATAGTAATTTAGAGTCCTCATTATTTTCTATTTATATTCCACTTTCAAAGTTATCTTGTATTATATAAAAACAAAAAATTGACTACTTGGTCATGGCGGCTGCATCATTGACTTGTTCTGTCCCATCCTATTTGAATGTTCCTTCCTGTCCATTTCTCTTTACTTCAATTCAACATTTTTTGTTGGAGGCAAAATAGTGCCTATTCTGGTGTTGTTGTTTCCCTCTCAATATGGAAGTAAAAAACACAAACCAATTAGAGGAATCCACTGATTTCAAAGCTGAAGTTAAAGCTTTTGACGATTCAAAAGCAGGTGTCAAAGGTTTGGTGGAGTCCGGGATTTCAAAGATCCCACGCATTTTTCATACTGGGAAATTGGACATCGGTGATAACTCAGCTAGTGACTCCAACTTGAGTGTTCCCATTGTAGACCTCCAAGACATACACATCAATCCATCTCTGCGTGTAGAGGTAATTGGCCAAATTAGAAGTGCTTGTCATGATTGGGGATTTTTTCAAGTGATTAATCATGGAATTCCCATCACTATCTTGGATGAAATGATTGATGGAATTCGTAGATTTCATGAACAAGATGCTGATATAAGAAAAGAGTTTTACACTCGTGATACAAAGAAAAAAGTTGCGTATTTCTCCAATAGAACCTTGTTTAGTGGTCAAGCTGCTAATTGGAGAGATACATTTGGTTTTGCTGTTGCTCCTGATCCTTTCAAACCAGAAGATGTACCACCAATATGCAGGTAAAGTACTAACCATTAATTTGGATTCTTACTCTCCAAATCATAGTCAGATTTGATTGTATGCCTAGACATTGATTTATGAATATATAGGTTGATGATCATACAAAATAAAATTTCATTGAATCCTAAACATTTATTATTTAACATATATGTTATAAATAACATAATTATTTGGGTTGACATTGCAGCTTTTCTGTTCAATATGTTACAATCAATTTTCCTTGCTTTTACAATTGTTACACTACATGGCATGTAATTATGTTCAAAAGTGCTTTTCAGTTACCAATCTGTCCATTTGAATTATTTTAACCATTGATTAACTGATTCATACTCGCAGAGATATTGTGATTGAATATTCTCAGAAAATAAGAGATTTGGGTTTCAAGATCTTTGAGTTGTTGTCAGAGGCATTAGGACTTGATCCTTCTTACCTCAAAGAGTTGAATTGTGCTGAAGGACTCTTTATTTTAGGTCATTACTATCCACCATGTCCTGAACCTGAACTAACTATGGGCGGTTCCAAGCATACTGATAGTGACTTCTTCACATTACTTCTACAAGACCAACTTGGTGGTCTTCAGGTTCTTCACGAGGATAAATGGGTCAATGTTCCTCCGGTACATGGAGCTCTTGTTGTAAACATTGGAGATCTTCTACAGGTAACTATTAAAAGTTATTGTTTTGAAAATTGATGTTGATAATTGCTTCTACGTTACAAAAGATTCATCAATTTCTTTTATGTTGTTGCAGCTTATCACAAATGACAAATTTGTTAGTGTTTTTCACCGAGTCTTATCACAGAACATCGGCTCAAGAGTTTCTGTTGCAAGCTTCTTTCTGAATTCTACTGAACCAATTCAAGGAGCGTCGAAGATTTATGGTCCTATTAAGGAATTGCTTTCTGAAGAAAATCCACCAATCTACAAAGACACTACTATAAAAGATTTCTTAGCACATTATTTTGCAAAAGGCCTTGATGGGAATTCTTCCTTAGAACCCTTTAAGTTGTGAATTCAACATGTTAAAATGATTCTTATTCTCTTGGAGCTGGCCATGATCTATCTGTATGACTACACATTTTCTGTTGTAAGTGTGCTTTATATGTATCAAGTTTCCTAGACCGAAATAAATGAATTATCTATGCTTGTTGACATTTTTAAAAATAATCATGTTGAACTGCAGAATTATAACCAAGAACTTCTAAATTAGAAGTATGTGATTGTATTTTTACATGTATGAGGAAGGTGGTTATAAGGACTTGGAGTTGGTGGATACTGGCTTTTAAGACTTCTTAATCACTCTCGTCCCTTACTCTAAATTATTTCAAACGCAATCCTAACTCTTTCAATCTCACCTCACATTCTGTTAATCAATTTCAATCCTCCCTCACGTTATGTTGCTGGATTTGACAAACAAGCAATGATACACTACTTCTTTGCATTATTTTTGTTAGTAACAAACATTTCTCTCCTTTTTAGTTTTGATTTAATGAATTCATCTTTATTGCATTCCTTATAGAGTTTGTTTGTTAGATTTGGGGTTAGGGTTACGGTTTTGCTTGTCCCTGTTCTTTAGTTATGTGTGATTCTAACTATCATACATTGATTTAATTTGTATAGAGACTAGCTACACCTCTATTGTGTGCTTTATTTATAGGCTAACATTATCACACTATCATTGTCTTGAGTGTGATGATGTCATAACTATCACATTGTCGTTGTCTTGTGTTTGTTGATGTCTCTTGTCTTGTGTGTGATGATGGCCTAACTATCACATTGTCGTTGTCTTGTGTTTGTTGATGTCTCTTGTCTAGTCACTAGAAAAATGAATGATGAACAACAAAGGTGTACGCATAATAAATTATACAGCACGACTCTATACCCATAGAGAAAGGTAAATGATATTTGCTCAAAGTATAAATAAACTTAAGTCTTTTGTGGACCCGTGTATGGATGTTTCACTTGAGAGTGTGTTGCGTTAAGATATACACGTTGTCTTGATGGAATGTCGTGGTAGTAGTGCATGGTTGTACTTGGAATATGGTTACACAGAGGAAGCGTTGGTATAGTTTGACGTTACCGTATGTCGGATAAGAACTGGTGAAAGATGAGCTCGACTCTAGGCGTTTAATCTCTCAATTGTACATGTAAGTATTTCATGTCAAACCGGTTACACGCGGCTATGCCTTAATCACGTTTAAATATATAAGGCATGAGTCCAGTTGATCATGGTTATATTTCAAATTATACTTACAGACGAGGCACATAAAACTGACTAGATGCGGCCATGCTCTAAATTGCGCTCTGTGTGACAAAGGATCATACCCCCGAGGAGAAAGCTTGATTTGAGGTGGACATCTCCAAGCTTCACCATGCTCGCCCTTGGAATGGATAGATTCAAAGGGATGGGTACATCAGCTACATGTGAAAACATGTATTGCTTTGACTGAGTGTTTTTGAATGTTGTATTCAAACTTGAAAAAGCTTCTCACAGAACACCCTTGATGGAATTGGTTGTTGCAGCCGAGAGAACCAAGAGTCTCAGACATCTCTCTTGGATTTTGAAGACGCACGAGGTGCTGCGGGGAATTGATTGTTGTAGTCAGGTGTACTAAGCATTTCCGGCAACATCCTTGAATTCTGAAGACGCACGAGGAGCTATGGGGAATTGATTGTTGTAGTTGGGCGTACTAAGCATTTCCAACAACACCCTTGAATCTTCTCGTAGGAAAAGTACCCGGGGATTTTGATTGTTGTAGTTAGACGAACAAAGCGTCTCCGATAGCACCCTTGAATCTTTAATATGGGCATTAACTGCATTGGGTGTTCCCCGACTCGCTGCTACGTGCGTTAGTGTTTCGGTTCCCTAAAGAGGGAACAAGGCAGAAAGTAGAACAACAAAAGTATAATAGCAATACACACACACACACACACACACACACACATATATATATATATATACATATATATATATATATATATATATATATATATATATATATATATACATATATATATATATATATATATATATATATATATATATATATATATTTCATTCACTAGTCGGAAGATCTGGAGGACCGAGCCCTTGATTAGGGATGATGTACGACCTTTGATTTCTGGGTTGAGGTGGACCGTTTTCCTTAGGCTCATAACTTCTTCATAATATCTTTGGAGGTCGGTTATCTTTAAGGATACCGAGAGGATTTTCATTGGTAATTTTTGAGATCGGAAGCTCCTTGATGCCCATTTGGCTTTGTGTTGTGCAGAGTTTCCTGAGTAGTTCTTCCCTAGCATGCTCCATCCAACACTAGCCTTCCCTCTCCCAAACTCACACCCCGATAGATCTTCTAATTTTCTCTTTGGAATGGAGTAGGGATGTTGGAGACTTCTCCAATTAATGAAGAGCCATGTGGCGCTTCTTTACTCCACCAGCGAGACGTTTGTCTAACTGACTAATCTCTTGAGTTACCCCATGTCCAAGACTACCTCTCATCTTGCAAATCCCTTATCATCTCGTAGTCCCATATCCTTGCTGATAATATAGGACTGGGCCATTATCGTTATGATGAAGAGAAGTCAGACGTGAGGATTTTACGATAATGAGACATCCGAGACGAGGCTTTTACGATGATGAGAGATATTGCGATTACCGACCATGGCGCTATTGAGTCCACCGCATCTCGTATAGGTGATTCCTTCTAATGTGGCCAGGGTCCGTGATGGAATTTAGCTCGGATTTGATGAAGTCTAACGAGAGGTTCATCTGAATGCGGCGATAGGTGTACCCAACTGCCCTTCTTCACGAATCTGAATCTAGAGCCGAGGGTGTCCATATACCAACTTTTCTGAGTCTTAGGCAGATGCTCCCAGTTGACCGGAAAGTCACCAAGTTGGATCTCGACCCCAAGGTGTCTGTCAGAGTTATTTCACGGTGAATCATAGTCGATGTAATTGCTTGTTCAACGTCAGATCAGAGTTCGATAGATCCAAACGACACAAATCTGAGATTTTGGCTTCTCGAGTCTTCAATTTCTTTTCCTTAAATATTTAGGGCTTTATATTTGAGAATCGAACGTGGAATCATGGAAATCACAGTAATCAGAAGTGGGTTCCCAAAGATGGCATTATTATTCCATTGCAGAAAAATAAACGATAATGATTATGGAAACTACGGAAGAACGAAGCTTTTGATACATTACGATGCGACGACACCGTGGATCAAAGGATGCGATCATAATGTTTATTGAACTAGAGGTATCAGTCTAGATGCAATTCCGTTAATCGGTATTTACTATCTCCGATACATTGGACATAGGCTAGGTACCTGCATGATTAGCAGTCCAACACCCAAGTTAGTTTAGGGTTCAAGATAGTGGTAATGGAAGTGGAGATTAGAGATTGTGTACCTAAAAACCCTTTTCCTAGGTATTTATACCTAAGGCCTGACAGGGCAGGTTGGATAATGGGCCTCATGTTATTTGACCTTTGGGGAGTGTAGAGCAGCGGGTCCCACTCTTTAGTCGACACGAAACAATAAGGTTGTTTGAGATAATCCTATATAAAAGCGCAAGATTATTTTAGTAAAAAATAATCTTGTATATATTTTCATTCTTTTCCCCGTGTTTATTTTCTATCCCTTTTTGTGCGTTTACCTTTAGATTTTTAGATAACACCCATAGATTTAGACTAACAAGAGCGGATCCCGTCGAGTACGACGGACGTGAGGAGTGCTAACCCCTTCTCCTTGCGTAACCGACACCCTTACCTAGTTCTCTAGGTCGTAAGACCATTGTTTGTTTTCTTTTATAGGTTTTAGTCGATGTTTTCCTTTCCCATTTTTGGGCTAAATAAATAATCGATGGCGACTTCATTGATTTCATCTTGATGATTTCGATCCAGTTGTTTCAGCTGGCGACTTCACTGGGGACAGGTTGACCTTTGCTAGGCCCATCCCGAGTGTCAGTCCTAGCTCTTGTTGTTTTAATCTTTGGGTGTTTGATTTCTTTATGTTTTATTTGTATATTTGTAAATATTGCTTTATTTGCTGTTATATTCTGGTTATCTGCTGTTTTGTATATATATTGTTCTGGATCTGCTGTTTTTTCTGGTGGGTGGGATGTTACTATGAGGTAAAAGGCCCAATACCCAGGCTATATGTGAACCATAGGAACACTAGGATAAAGTGGGAGCATGGTTTGTCTCGAGGTGTACGCCTCGGGATGGATTATATGACTACGAGCAGAGTAGTGGTTTCAAATGGAGGTATTATCGCCACCCGCATCCGCGCTGTGATGGTACTTACTTTCAAGCGGATCGTATGCTGCGTTTCTTGACCTTACCCTGACTTAGATTACACCCGTGAGTGGGGAGGGAATCAATTATTTTTACAGGTACATTGTTGGTGACTATGGTTCGTGTTCGAGTGGTTCCATGTCTGTTTGATGGTGACTGGGTTCTGATTCTATTGGTTACTATGGTTCTGTTGGTTACTTGTTTGCATTTGGCATTACATATTGCATTGCATATCATCGCATAGTTCTCGCATTCATCCAGGTTGCCCGAGATCTCATTTCCAGTTGTTCTTTCTCCCAGTTAGCTGTTGATCGTCAAGCTGTTTCCTCAACACTGCTATGGAACTAGAGCTGCCGTCAGACAAAGAATGGCAGACCAAGAGAAGCATAACATGGAAGTCAGAATGGAAATTGATGAGTTGAAGTCAAGCATGATTAAGCTTACTGAGATGATGCAAGTATTGATTGCTAAGACTGATCCACCTTAGAGGACTGTTATTTCCGAAGTCGCAACTGCTGTTGTTGACCCTTCAGTTGTTCAGAAGCCACCTTCTACTTGGCCAAAACTTGGGTTACTTGAGAATTTCTCTCCAACATATGTCAATGCTTCAATGGTAGGTCAAACTTCAAGGTAGGTATTTCAACCTCTAGTCTTTTCTGAACCTCCACCTGTTATTCATACTACTACTCAAGCTGTTCCAGCTCGTTATGACAATCCTCTCTATGATTACCGTTCTGTTGGTTCCCGAAGTGTCAGTCAAGGAGATTGTGGTGAAGTTGAAGAAGTTCGTGAGCAATACCAGGCTTTAGAAAAGAGACTAAGAGCTATGGAAGGAAGCAATTTCTTTAGTGTGAATGCTGATAATATGGGTCTTGTTTCAAATCTTGTCATGCCTTCCAAGTTCAAAGTTCCTGAGTTTGAGAAGTACAAGGGGCATACTTGTCCAAGAAGTCATTTATTCCGGATGCGTATCTTTTGTTCTGATGTTTTTTCCAGAACTCGTTTATCCGATGTTTATTCCGGGTGCGTCTCTTTTGTTCTGATGTTTTTTCCAGAACTCGTTTATCCGATGTTTATTCCGGATGTGTCTCTTTTGTTCTGATGTTTATTCCAGAACTCGTTTATCCGATGTTTATTCCGGATTTGTATCCTTTGTTCTGATGTTTATTCCAGAACTCGTTTATCCGATGTTTATTCCGGATGTGTCTCTTTACGACCATGCTTTATCTTGGTTTCCTTCACAACCATGTTTCATCTTGGTTCCCTTACAACCATGTTTCATCTTGGTTCTCACCTTATTCAGACCTATTCCTGGATACGGTGATTTCTCACTTCATTGAGATCCATTCATGGATGTTGTGATACTTTTTTTCAGCTATCTCTTTCATAAAGTATTTTACTCATTCCCTCAACATTTTGTCTCTCGTGGCGCCATATTCCCCACAAAGATTCGAGTCAGTCTCATACCATGTCATTCAAAAGAAAAAAAATCATATATTCATATCATTCTTGGGGCATCTTAGGCTAAAAATCGGGCTTTGTTTATATTTAAGTATCTCCTATCCCCTGATAGAAGAAACTTAAATAGGGGCAGCTGTTGCACCCTGATTTTTACCCTACGATTCCATTTCATTTGCATCATTTCATTCCATTAGATTATGCTTTATGTTTACTAACCATTAATCAAAAATTGCAAAAATATGTCTTGTTTCTCTTTTATTTTTGTTATAGGGACTGGATTGAGGAAAGGTGGGATTTGCGAGATGATTCAACTTAAAGTCAACATTTCAAGTCCAAGTTCAAATCAAGTTTTAGAGATTCATTTTCTCATTTCTTTTTCAAGTTTATGGTCATTTTATGATTTTTTTATATTAATATTTAGTATTAATTCTAATTTTAATTCAAATTTGAGATATCTTTCTAATTTGAGTTATTATTAAAATTAAAACTATTCTTTAATATAAAAATCATTTTATTATGTTAGTTTGTTTTTATTATTATTAACCATTTTCTTTTTATTAGTGTTATTTTTAGTTCTTTTATTCAATAAAATAGGTGGAAAAGAGATGCAAGTGGGGTCCCCATGAACAAATGGATTCACGTTTTCTTCAGCAAGAAATTTTCACCCTTCTGTTCACGTTTTCAGCAAGCATGCATACAACAATACCTCCATCAGCTCATGCGATCATCACCTCATTCCAAACTCAATCAGATCCATTCATTTGAACTTTATCAATGGCCAATATTCACTCAAGATATCTCACACGGATCCGTCAAAAATGCAGAAAGCGTGAACGAACTCTTCCTTTCAATTTCCCTCCCAATTGATCACACAATGCTCACCTCCTCATGCCTATATAAACACATTCTCAGTTCAGAATTAAGGGGGGAGAAATGGATACTGTTATGCTGCCAAAATGAATCTAAAAATTCTCCTCCAAAGCTTTTACATCAAAATCATAACCTCACCTTCATACCGTTCAGCTGCATTTCTAACATCAGACTTGGAACCTGCATCAATTTAGAAACAGAACAAATAATAACTTCATCCGCGGTGAACAACCTCTCGCACTTGCTTCAAATTCGAAACCGATCCAAACTTTCAACTTCATCAATCCATCTTCAATTGCACCTTCATTGTCATTCATCAACGATTCTACCAGGCTCACCTGCAGTAAATTCTCAACTCAGAGGGAGCAACGTATCGCAGCAAGATCATTCACCCATTCAACATCAATTTCATCAATACATTCACGGATCCATACACTCTCGATTTATTTTCGGAGAAGGAAGAAGGAGAGGAGCAGCTTATTACCTCTGGTTTTCTTATTTCTCGTCAGCAACGGTGAATCGTCGGACTTGCTCCGACCGTGTAAGTCCATTCTTCTCGCTTTAAATGTTGTGCTATCATTGTTGTGTGTTGCTTTGTTATGCTATTCTTGCTTTGTTGCCGCTGTTGTCATTGCGATGGATCTAAACTTGGTAGTTTGTTGTTGTTCATAAAATTCAAAATTGAAATCTTTGTTTTACTGCTTGTGGTTATTTCTGTGTTGTTTGAAAAGAGCGAAAACTGAAATAAGAACATAGGAGTCGAGTATAAGATTGAATGAGTTTGTTGTTGTTGCGTAATTTGAACCGAGTTGAGTCAAAGACTGGACGTTCCCTGTGCTGCTGTTTTTCGTATAGAAAACGTGAGAGATGAGTTTGAACTTTGAATAGGGATTAGGTTTTGTTTCAGATTTTGTGTTTAGAGAGAATTGCATAGATGAGAGTTCTGTTGTTTATGTCCGTAGAAGAAGATCGTGAAAAGTTAACAGAGGCAGAGAGACTCGAAATGAGAAGACGGAGAAAGAATCGGAGTGACCGAGAGTTTAGAAGAAGGGGAGATCGTGAGAGTATTTTAGAGAGTTTGACTAAAGACGTGGAACGAGAGAAGGAGAGAGAGGCGGACTGCTTCCTCTATATTTTTTTAGGGTTTTGTGGTTGTTTAATCTTGGGCCAGCATTAGAAAGCCCAACGAATTTCTGTCTGCACTTCAATGTTCAGCAATTCACCTCCCCATCCTGGCAGACTTGTTTTTGGGCTAAAAGCCAATTTGGGCCCAACGCTCATATCTTGTTAACACCACCATTGCTACTGTTTTCTCAAGCACATTTTGTTTTTTTGTTTTCATTTTAATTTTGTTTTACTAATTGTTTTATTTTCTTATATTTCAAAAATACAAAAACATGCTTCTAGTTTAGATTTTATTTTCATATCAAAAAACACAAATATTTTAACTTGTTTATTTTCTTTTTAACTTCTTATTTGTATATATTCATCTTTTATATTTTCTTTTCATTTCAAAATGCTTTGTTCGATTTTCTTTTATTTTTTTATGCACATGTTAACTCCGTTCCACGACAATTGTGTAAGTCTCCAAAGGTCGGGCAGCAGTGGAACGCGACGTTTAACATCACACACACACAAAATATTTTGAGCCGAACTACGATTGCTCTGATTCCTTAATCGGGATACGTAGGTATTAGGTCGCGGGGCCTGAACGAGCATAATCATGTATATATTTTCTTTATTTCCCCGTGTTTATTTTCTATCCCTTTTTGTGCGTTTACCTTTAGATTTTAGCTTTAGATGTTTAAATAACACCCATAGATTTAGACTAACAATAGCGGATCCCGTCGAGTACGACGGACGTGAGGAGTGCTAACCCCTTCTCCTTGCGTAATCGACACCCTTACCTAGTTCTCTGGGTCAAAAGACCATTGTTTGTTTTCTTTTATAGGTTTTAGTCGATGTTTTCCTTTCCCATTTTTGGGATAAATAAATAATCGATGACGACTTCATTGATTTCATCTTGATGATTTCGATCCAGTTGTTTCAATTCCCCTCAGAGATAATCACAGTACCAGGAAGTAGAGTTTCACAATGGTGCTCTTGATTGATGATTTTAATGCAATTTATGTATGAACTTAGGGTCAAAAATTGGGGTATGACAATACCCCCTGAAGGTGCATAACGTAGATAAACATTTCAAATTTTTTAAATAATCTATATACCTAGAGAGCAGAATGCTCGTACAGAACTTTTTACAAAACTCACTAGCACCAAGAAGCCAGCTACAACTGGATAGTGATATAGGTGACCCTAGCCATTCACAATATAGAGTAGGAGGAATTCAACTCTATTGGCGTCGCCAACTCTCCAAAATGGATGGTTCCTGTGATCAACCTGAGTACCAGGATCATTTCTATCTTTAGCATGACTCTCCATATTTCTTGTTGTATCCTCTTGATTTTGTTTTTGGTGGTTTATAAAAGGGACATAAACTTTGTGTTTATCTCTTATGGTATTGCCTTTAGCAGGTTCACGTGTCAAATTTATTTTCCTGCACACACCTAAGGAATGACAAATAATCTTACAACGAGTACAAAGTTATGGGAGTTTCTCATATTCTATTTCAATAAAGAAAGCAAAACCTATCCTTTCCATCATACTTTTATAGATTAGTTTCTTAGATAACTTTATATCAACCAGGACCCTAACAAAATGATCGAAGGGTCGATCAAAAGAGGGCTTACTAGAAGTTGAATCAACACAAATGGGAGTCCCTAAGCTACTGGAAGTAGAAAAAATTATGTTAGATCTCCAATATTCTTGCGACAGACCTTGGATCTTAACCCAGATTTGGGCAAAGGTTTGGTTAACATTAGATGGCACAAAGTCTTTTGTCCATGAGAAAAGTTTGAGAGTACCTAGGTTTAAGTTCCATGAACTAATAGACCTTACTCTCCGAGCAGAGAATTCGTAAAAACCTTTACCAAGCGAGGTTATCCCTCATTTGGAGAGGAACGACCTTTGAGAGAGCAACGTTATATTGATACTAGCAACAATTGTCTGGGTAGAACCTCTGGGCCAAACAATTCTACCATGAAGGTTATGTCGGCATGGTTGAAGGCCAATCTTGTACTCCTCTTCTGAGATGGTGATTGCGATCCTGTCTCCTTTAAAACAGGGTATCGGAAATTAACTCTGAGGTATATTACAAATATTGGAAACAACATTTGCGAAAATTTTGGTGGGAGTTGGTTTAGTTTGAATGTTAGGCTGTGTTGGTTGTTTTGATTTTGCTTGGTTACTAGGATTGTCATCCTCTAGAGTTTTAGGGAAAGAATCATTGTGTATGATCTCAAGAAAAATAAATAAGGCGTCCTCCATAGTAGATTAGTCGTGGAGAAAAGCACGGGGGCGGCGGCGTTAGGTCAAGAGTAGAAGCTTCATTGTTTTTTTTTTGTGATTCTCAATATATAAACTTAAAATACACATTATATATATGGTTTTGACTTTCACTAAAAATTAGAGACTTTTATAATTATTTTAATAAATCTGGATAGAGTATAGTGTGAAATCGCTCCTCTCATTCTTTGGAGTTCTCACACACCATGTGCATTTTTAAAATACCGTTGCTTTTGGAGGTGTATCTCCGGAAACATTTTTTTATTTAATGTTGAATTGTTCCGTAGATGAATCTACAAAACCTTTTTTTAACGTTGTTTAAACGGTTTCATTTATGCATCTACGGAACAATTCAATATTAAATAAAAAATATACTTTTGGAGATACATCTCCGAAAACAGAAGACAACAATAAAATTTTGCCAAATACCTAAGAATATTATGAAATGGATTGAAATATCGTCTAATTTAATAAACCTAAAGAGGATTTCAGTGTTGTTTTAATTAATATCCGGATTTAAAAAATCAGCGAAATGTCAACAGCCTTCAACTTGACCAAATAAGAATGTTAGGTAAAATAACTTGCTTATCGGTAACATACACGATTCTCTGCCACAAACATTCTTCCAAACAGGCAGTGGCACCATCTATGGCTCTCAGTCACCGTTCTGGACTTCGCTAAGAGTTTCTCCCTCACGTTATGTACGATTGTTTTTCTGGCCACAAGGTTGGGGGTGAGTATTAATTGGCTTCAATAACAAGTTTCAACAGGTATTACTTTTCTCAATCTTTATTTTAATCATACATATCAGTCAAACTACCATGTTTTTATTATGTCCTTAATAAATTAGAGTCCTCATTATTTTCTATTTATATTCCACTTTCAAAGTTATCCTAATTATATTTATATAAAAACAAAAAATTGACTACTTGGTCATGGTGGTGGCTGCATCATTCACTTGGATTGGTTTTTTCTGCCTATCCTATTTGAATGTTCCTTCCTGTCCATTTCTCTTTACTTCAATTCCACATTTTATATTACAGCAAAAATAGTGCTATTCTGGTGCTGTTGTTTCCCTCTCAATATGGAAGTAAAAAACACAAACCAATTAGAAGAAGCCACTGATTTCAAAGCTGAAGTTAAAGCTTTTGATGATTCGAAACTAGGTGTCAAAGGTTTGGTGGAGTCCGGGGTTTCAAAGATCCCACACATTTTTCATACTGGAAAGTTGGACATCTGTGAAAACTCAGCTAGTGACTCCAACTTGAGTGTTCCAATCATAGACCTCCAAGACATACACATCAATCCAGCTCTGCGTGTAGAGGTAATTGGCCAAATTAGAAGTGCTTGTCACGAGTGGGGATTTTTTCAGGTAATTAATCATGGAATTCCCGTCACTGTCTTGGATGAAATGATTGATGGAATCCGTAGGTTTCACGAACAAGATGCTGACGTCAGAAAAGAGTTTTACACTCGTGATTTAAAGAAAAAAGTTGTATATTACTCCAATGGAACCTTGTTTAGCGGCCAAGCTGCTAATTGGAGAGATACATTTGGTTTTGCTGTTGCTCCTGATCCTTTCAAACCAGAAGACATACCACCCATCTGCAGGTAATGTACTAACCAATAATTTAGATTGATAATCATAATAAATAAGATTTCATTGTATCCTTAATATTTATTATTTAACATATATATGCTATAAATAACATGATTATTTGGGTTGACATTGCAACTTTTCTATTAAATATGGTACAATTATGTTTTCTTAATTTTACAATTGTTACATTATTTGACATGTAACCATGTCCATTTGAATTATTTTAACCGATGATGAGCTGATTCAAACTCGCAGAGATATTGTGATTGAATATTCCCAGAGAATAAGAGATTTGGGTTTTAGGATCTTTGAGTTGTTGTCAGAGGCACTAGGACTTGATCCTTCTTATCTTAAAGAGTTGGATTGTGCCGAAGGACTCTTTATTTTAGGTCATTACTATCCACCATGTCCTGAACCTGAACTAACTATGGGCGGTTCCAAGCATACTGATAGTGACTTCTTCACATTACTTCTACAAGACCAACTTGGTGGTCTTCAAGTTCTTCACGAGAATAAATGGGTCAATGTTTCTCCGATACATGGAGCTCTTGTTGTAAACATCGGAGATCTTCTACAGGTAAGTTTTTAAAGTTATTGTTCTCTCCTTTCATTAGTCGAAGTTTGGTATGAATTTTATAGATTATATGTTTTGAAAATTGAAGTTGATAATTGGTTCTACGTCGCAACAATTTTATCAATTTATTTTATACTGTTGCAGCTTATCTCAAATGACAGGTTTGTTAGTGTTTTTCACCGAGTCTTATCGCAGAACATAGGCTCAAGAATTTCTGTTGCAAGCTTCTTTGTGAATTCTTCTGAACCAATTCAAGGAGTATCAAAGATTTATGGTCCTATTAAGGAATTGCTTTCAGAAGAAAACCCACCTATCTACAAAGACACTACTCTAAAAGATTTCTTGGCGCATTTTTATGCAAAAGGCCTTGATGGAACTTCTTACTTAGAGCCTTTTAAGTTGTGAATTCAACAGGTGAAAATGATTTTACTACTGGCCATGATTTATCTAAATAACAAGTCACATTTTCTGTTTGTGCTTTTATATGTATCAAGTTTTATAGACTGAAACAAATAAATTATATATGCTTGTTAACATTTTTGGATTGAACTATGGAATTATAACTAAGAACTTCTAAATTAAAGGAAGTATGATAGATTGTTCCAATGTTCAGTGACTTGTTTAAGTTCATAGAAAAGCTTCAATAGTTTTCAAATTTAGTAAGAAAATGCTTATTGATTAACTAATTACCATGTTGAGTTGTTGACTAATTAATAAACTATTTGATTAACAGTATAGACTGAAACTATTATATATGCTTCTCAACAAATTATTCTGTTCAATTTAAATGGTTAACAGTACGAAACATCATATACGAATATTTCTAGAGTTCACAACAATCATCAACAACAAATAGTATTATCAATCAACACATAATACTCATGGTCAGCAATTGAAAGTGGAGGTGGGTATCAATGGCGTTTGTTGTTAGAAGGTGCTGGAATTGGTGGATATTGGCTCCCTTTGAACCTAATTTGGGTATACTGATAAGGTGAGCTTGTTTCCCCTCTTTTTAAATACTCATTGTCAGCTTCTCATAGGAAAACATAATGAGAATTTCTTAACCCACCTGTTTGCAATTCTCAAAGGTGTCACATACAAGTATACATGTTTTGATTGCAGCAAGTAATAAGTTTAAGGGTATCGTACCCACAGGGAGTGTTACTACTTAGATATAACTTTGTATTAAAACTATTCTTTCACTTTAAGCATAAGTAGGAAAATAACAATAGGTGATAGTTTTAAGTCTAGCTTTTTGATAATAATTTAAAATAGATAAAGAGAATAACGTGTGTAAGAGTGATGAGATAAAGATAGTTGAGTTATGATTCATTAATATCTTTTGGTATGTTCATGTGTTAATGATGTGTGACGTCGTGACATGCAAGGTCAGAATGATCTAGAAGTGTATTTCTACTACAATCAGTAGCATGCATTAAAGGGCCCGGAAAGAAAATCTCTAAGTTCCACTTGTAACCCTAGTATACGTCTATTAAAAGTTCTGATCTTCCTTAATGATTGTAGTTTCTTATGTCTAAGCAACCAATTCAAGTAAATATATCTATTATACTCTTTCAACCATTTCTACTCACGAAGTACACTTGTTGTTGGATCTCTCACAACAACAAGCTTATATCTATCTCTAAGATGATTAATCAAAGAAATAGATGTTGGAGTTATAACACATGGTAAAGCATTAACTAATCACACAAGCATATAACATAAACACACCATTAATATTAACTTCACATAACTCAACTAAAAGAAGTTTAACTCATAGTGAGCTGAGTACAAACAATGAACATGGTTGTCATAGGAAACATCTTAAGACAAGAAAATGAACAAAAGATAACAACCTAAAAGAGACTTAGAGCAGAACTTGAAACGGCTAAGTCTTCAAGAGGAAACTCTAATCATGCCAGTGTTCATCAGCAAGCACAGAGATGGGTAAGGAGAGGAAATGACAGCACTCTTCTGCAACACGCTTCAGGAAAATATATAAACTTGGAACAAATGCTGAACTCTTTCTAATGTTACTTCTAGCTCCTTTTATAGGCCAAGAAATTAGGGTTTCTTTTCTGTCTCGGATCATGGGCCTAGGATCAAGAATATCACCCAACTCAATGCGATCAGCAACGTTTCAAGCAAGACAAAGAGGGTATTCGTACTACCGACCAAGGGGAAGGGACAAGGCGAAATGGACAGTCAAACGCAGCAGGTGCAGGTGGCGCGCAGAGTCCTTTTGCACCAGAATTTTGTCTTCTAGCGCTGCTTGCTTTCCACCTTGAATTTGAATTCATTCCATTATCTTTTTCAGCGTCATTTGAGTTTTTCCCCTCCATCAGTGCTCCTTCATATTCCTTTGTTACTAACCTTCACGTGAGATTGATATTTCTTTATAATTTATTCTTCCTAACTCATAGCTCATCAACTGTCTTGCCCAGTCGTGACTCAGTTTGCCTAATTGCTAGCTTCTGCACACAAAATAAACATTAAACTAACAAATGGGAGCACCTAATGTGCTCCACACTAATTTGATTAAATCATCAAATAAACAACCAATTAAATGAATAAACATAAAAATAACATTAAACTAAATACTAATATAGACATGTATTAACTCGCAAAATGTGGGTTAACACCACCCGTATATAATGAAAAATACATATGAAAACCTCAAAATATTCTTCGGAAGTGCATATCTGAATGCACATTTTTTTCACATTTTCAAGATGTTTCGTATATGCACATCCGAAATCACATTTTTCCAACGTTTTATTATTTAAACATTAGATTTAAAATGTCAGAGGTATTTTCGGATATGCATATCCGAAAATACCTTTGCTATATAAGGTTGCTACATTGTTACCACTACCGCTATTTCATTCATTTTCTTTCACTCCATAACCTAAACCCTCTAAAACATTTCAACCATTTACAATCTATTTTTCGTCTCCAAACCAAGTTTCAAGTGGTTGATCATAGCAAAGATAACATAGAAAGCTGGAATTTGAGGTAAAGTCTCTTCATTTTATCTCTCATTTCCTTGCATTGGTGCAGGTTTGTGGAAGAAGAAAACAACGTCACTTTGAATATGCACTTCCGAATTCCACCACACTTATTTCGGATGGGCATTTTCAAAAAAAATTCCATTACAGAATTCAGAAATATGTTTTAACAGAATTCATGTTTTTCGCACGTGTTAGGTATGGTGCACCCCGACAATATTCCTAAAGATGATGTAAAGGTTCCAGAGAAGGTCAATGAAGATGCTAAGCCGAATGAGGTGAATGATGATGTTAAAACGATTGTTGTCGTGATAGATGTTCGACAACAATTTGCAAATGAAATGACTTTTACCTCTCGTCAACATTTGCTTGAATGAATGTGAATTGAAGCTAGCAAGCTTGGGTTTGGTGTTGTAATTGGAAGGTTCGAGGGCAGTAGTATAAGACAAGCATTTGTTATGATGACATGCGAGAGAAGTGGGAAATATGTTCCAAGAGTTCAGAAGGTAAAACATGTTGACACGAAATCGAGAAAATGTGTGTGTTCGTTTAAATTACGCGCATATTGTAGGGTTGATGGTTTGTGGCATTTTAGTGTGATTTGCGGTATTCATAATTATGCATTTGACACCAAGCTACAAGGGCATCTAATTATGCATTTCAGAATTATCGATAATCAAAGTTCCGCCAAGAAACATACTTGCTGATTTGAAACGCAAAAGACCACAAAGTATTTCACATATTAGGCAGATATACAATGAACGTTATCAAATGAACATTGTGAAAAGAGGTCTGATGTCTGAAATGCAACAACTTTGAAACTTTTGGAATATAAACAATATGTTTCAAGGTATAGAGCTTGTGAGGATAATGTTACTATTCGTGACATATTTTGGACTCATCCAGAAAGTATCTAGTTGTTCAACACATTTTCATTCATCCTTATATTTGATTCGACGTACAAGACCAACAAATATAGGCTTCCGCTTCTAGAAATTGTTGGTGTCACCTCTACGGACAAGACATTTTTGGCAGGATTCAATTTTCCGGAATCTGAGAAGGAAGATAATGTTACATGGGCATTAGGAATATGCAAGACTTTGTTGATTGATCCACAAAATATGCCTAGGGTCATTGTTACCGACCGGGATAATACCCTTATGAATGCAGTTGGTACTGTGTTTCCGACATCATCTGCATTACTTTGTCGGTATCATATAACAAAAAATGTGAGATCTAGACTCAAACCCGCAGTTGGCACCAAAGAAAAAAAATTATGAAGACGAAAACATCATCAAACCCGATGTTGTGGTTGAGAAGATAATAAGTGCATGGACAGATATTTTAAATTCATGTACAAAAGAGTTGTATACGGAGAATGTGGTACACTTTAGGACCCCGTGTGTTGAATATCCCGATTTTCTGAAATATCTTGAATCTACTATCCTTGAGCAGGTGAAAGAGAAAGTAGTATGCGCTTGGACGGACCGGGTTAGACATTTGGGTTGGACAACAACCAACAGAGTCGAATATGCACATGTAGCATTGAAGAAATGGTTGGGTGATAGCAAGGGAGATCTTTGTAGAGATTGGGACATGGTGAACTAAATGCTCCAAAATCAATATATTAAAATTCAGACTACGTTTGGTGGGAGCAAGATTGTGGCAGAGCACCGGTTTAAAGACAACACTTTTTACTCACAATTTATTTTCAACATATCCCGGGCGGGATGGAATTTTATTTTTCCTGAAGCAAAATGGGCGGATACGAAGGGGAAGGATAGTTCGATGTATAGGTGTATAATTAGAAAAACTTACGGGCTTCCATGTGCTTGTCTTATTTCTAAAAAGATGAAGTTGAATTCACCCATACACATGGATGAAGTCTACCTTCTTTGGAAAAGACTCTGATTTGATGATTACTAACCGACAAAGGAGGGTACATCCAATGTAAGCATCAGAGCCGAGTTAGAAGTAATCATGGATATATTTTCTAAAGCGGGTGACACCATGAAATTGTACATAAAAGAACAATTGAGAAAAATCGTTTTTTCGAAAACAACCGATTTGAAACCTCCTTTGCAACCGTTAAAAACCAAAGGTGCGCCTAAAAAGGTGAAAAGTACCCAGCATGAAATGTCAACTAAGCGGGATATCCTTCTTACCATGATCCAAAAGTAGTGCTAATAAGGTAGCTCGCATTTCCAAACCACCTCATACACCTTCTATTACAAAACAACCAAATACACCTCCGATTGAAAAACCACCAATGATCTACATTGATGAGATGCCTCTATTTATACTCAAACACATTGAAGATATGGTTGATGTGGGGACTGATGGCAATTGCGGGTATCGCGCCGTTGCCGATTTACTCGGTAAGGGAGAGGAGAATAACACTCTTGTTCGTCGAACACTTATTTTGGAGTTGACGGTGCATAGGGAAATTTACACCCGACTATATGAGAATAAAGTCAACTTTGATAAAATTCACAATGCCCTTGCTCCATATATTAGCGGTAACACACCAGTTTCAAAGTGGACGCCCTTCCCTGAGATGGGCCATCTTATAGCAAGTGTGTATGAGAGGGCGTGTGTCGATCTGACGAGATTTGGAATTTTAGAGATATTTTCCCCATTAAGTTCACCCACCTATAGACCCGTCCGGACACATCATTTGTACCAAGTATCTAAGATCGCGCCATTTTGTACAAGTTTATTTGAAACCAGGGTGTCCTATTTCAGGTACAACATGTTAGTGGGTGGCACATCATACAAAAGAGGCGGAAACTTGGTCGGATCACTTTTTGAAAGGATGGTGGAGTTCGAAGAAATGATGAAGCATGAGAGAGAAGCAAATAGGGAGAAGTCGAAGAAAGATCCGGTTTTAGATTTAAACGGTGAGAATTCGTTCAGTGCATTTTAGAATATAATCGAATCATTTTTGAATGTATTGTTGTGAAGAATTTAAAACCAATACGATTCAATACATAGATAATTTTTCTATATTTCATGTTATCAATGTTTATTCTTATCGATTTTATTTTTTCTATGTTGATGTGTTTCTGATTCTGCCATAACAGAATGTCCCTGTCGTTATGCTTAATTCGGGTAAGCACATCCGAAGGAACCTTAAATTTTTTTATAAAAAAACATCAGTTCTTATTTCGCATTTGCATTTCCGAAATATGTCCTAATAGCGAGATAAGATTTCTTGGGTCCATATTGCTCAGAAAAGTCTATAAATATGGTATCTAAAGCATTTCATCAACATCACAAGCAAAAATGAGAAATGACTCAAACCTATCATCACCTTTCTTTTGTCTACTTCAGTGGTTACACGATGGCTCTTTAATTTAGGTTCTCGCAAGACACCACGTTCGCCGAGCTGATTCGATACAAAACTCTCTCTTGCAATATCCAGAAATCAAAAGGTGGTCAAGCTTGAGTATCGTTCACCTTCACTTGACACCGAAGAAAAAGTAAAGTTCACCCCATTTGATCTCAAGAACAACAACGATTTGAAGGTTATGTGGACAACGTTTCAACAATATTCTTCAAAGGGTCCAATTGAGTTGGATGCGAAGCTTCAAATATTGGTAGAAGATGTTATTAAAATGTTGTGACATCCTTAACTACCCGTTTATAACAATATGTAACGTTAAATTTTTTTGTTGAACTAGCTATGTAATTTCTATAATTTATGATGAATATATGTTTTGTTGCTTTAGTTTTCAGGATTTTGTTTCTGCGGTCCTAGACATGTTTTTGGATATGCAAATCTGAAGTCACATTTTCTTGGAAAAAAATGTGTCTTCGCACGTGTACATGCGAAAGCATATTTTGTTGAGAAAAAAAGTGTCTTCGAAAGTGCACTTGTGAAGTCACCTTTTCTTGAAAAAAAATGTGTCTTCGGAAGTGCACATGTGAAATCACCATTTTTTTTCAATAAAAGGTGCGTTCGGATGTGCACATCTGAAATCTGAGTATATTTTCTCCAGAGGTCTCTAAGAAGACATATGGGTGTATTAAGAAATTCTCAAACATAATTTGGAAGATTAAATTCATTGGACTCCAAGTACCAACTCATCCCACTTAATAATAGTAACACAAAAAGATCAACAATAAATTCGTAGGAGCCCGAAAATAAGGAAATCTGAAAACAAATGCTGAATGTAATATGAAAGGTCCAACTTGTAGAAAAATATCATTCATTTCTTTTTCTTTTTGAAATATCTCAAAAAAAAATTAGCATTGAAAAAATTTCGTGTAAATTCTAAAATTATGTTCATGTTTTTGAGATCTCGGAATTGTAAAATATCAAAATTGTTGAATCCATGAATAAACACAATGGACTAGAACACTCTATTTAACTAGATGAAATTCGACATGTTACATGTCACACACCAACTATAAGTTGTCAATTAAAAACATCAATTAAATACAATCAAGATCATATATTAGACAAACTAGTTAATTATTCAAAGAGCTCAATCATGCATAACACATTCTTATCAAACGCCCTAGGCGGACCAGGCTTGAACAAATAGCATGAACAAATATGACTATGGTAATATCTAACTTGATCAATCCCTTGGTAATATACAAACCAAATATTGAGAACATTGTTCTCACATCATCATTATTTTGAAGTTGCATGTGGGTTATTTGAACATGTCTATCATCACCGATTAAAAATAGATGATACTAAATACTGACCATGTTATTGAGTCGCAGTGGTTGAGACAAATATTCATTTAATTTCATCTGTGATTAAGATAAAACAGTGTGAAATTGACATTGATCCTGAACAAATAGAGAAAGTTCCATTGTAATAGTAAAATTGTAGCAAGCTTAAATTTCAATATGACTAAGTATGGGTAAGACGAATTCGTTATTTTTTATATGAACTACAAATGAACAAAACACATCATTTTATATAAGTTCATATGTGTTCTACCTTACAATCTGAATCTATCACTAACAAAAAAAGAACTAAATACACAATGTGACAAAAACACATAAACATAACTTTGGCACTTTGTATTGTCATGGTTCAAATTATGCGGATTCTACAATCTGGACAATATCAGTAAATCATAAAAGAAAAAAAATGTTATGTATGAAATCATGTAATCAAGCAAATGTGTAGTAACCTAATTAAAATTGGAAAATACTGGGATATTTTAGTCTAAAATGAGCCAATGTGACATGTTTTAGTTTGAGCATTTAGTGGTTTGAAATATACAAATGCTGAGGTATGGGGAAGAATAAGGGTTCTGGCTTTTAAAGGATGGTTTAAGGTTCAATAATTTTGAGGACTAAAAAACACGCACTAAATTCTAGAATTATAGGACTTTTTTCATTTCGAGATATACCTCATCCTGAACCTCACACTCCTTAGCTTAAGGTTATATATATCATTCCATCCAACTCTAACTAGTTGTTTCTTGTGTTGACGCTTATGTCTAGCAGAGGTAGTGATTGAGCTTTGATTATCCCTAGCACGACTTCCTATCATATTATTCTTACCCATAACCAAAACACATATTCGAATTATTAAATTGAAACACTTAAAACTAATGTTTTCGTAAAAGAATTTTTAAATTTTTTAAGAGACTTCTGAAAACCTTGACGTGTGGGAGAAGGAAAAAATTATTGTTGGTTACTCTAAATTTTTATGGAGTTTTTATTACAAAAGCGTTAGGGGGTTGCTCTTCCCACCCTTATTGGTGAAGAGTCACTCTTTGAAAACTAAAAGGTGTCCTTTCCAAATCTAGAATTATACTTCCATACACACAAAATAAATCACGCCCCTTCGTAAGTGAGACATCCACCCCATTTTGCCAAAAATTAGTCGGGAAGTATATCTCTGTATTAATGAAATGGTGAGTTTGTATGTGCGCTTTCGAAATGTCCCTTGGATACATTTTAAACTCATGGTAGTGTGTTTGTTTCGCAATTCATGGAATAATTCAGAAGTATACTTCCATAATAACCCTTAGGAAGTAAGTTTGTTACAAATTTGACATTTTTAAGAAATATTATATTTTAAGCCATTTATACTAAGTATATTAGCAAAATAAATTTGTTATCAATTAAACAATGAATTGATGTAATTTAATCAAAATGCCATATATTAATTCAATTAAAATCCATAATCAAGCATCATCGTTGACAAAATTATAAACCATTATATAAATATTATCAAAATACAAGTAAAAGTGAACAATATGCATAATTGACCTCCCGACTCCTTCCTTGTCTCATGTATTGCAATGCATTATGTGGCTCGTACATAATGGCCTCTAAAGTGGTCCTCACATGAGTGCCTTCTGGAAACTCCCCTCTCTCTATACGTGCTTACTAAATAGCCATAATACACTCACATGAAGGTAACACATCAATGACATGATCTGCCCTAGCATATTCCTCTAATATCTCCTAATGAGCTCGCATAGACGTGTATGTATTTAGGTAGAACAAATGCACGACCATCCAACTATTAAGTAAACTATAATTGTGTAGTCTATATATTAGACAACATTTTACTATCTTAAACCATCTTTAGATGACATTGACCTAATTTTGAATTGACAACCATATTTTTTTAAGTAACATTTTGCGTTAAACTTTCAACTTCCTTGTACTTGCTACATCTATTCCCACTCATTATTAATTTTGTACTTCCCTTTTCTTTTCTATCTCTTTATTTAATTATGTAATAGTGACAATCACTTTATGTATGCTTCCAACCTCCCTAGCTTAGATTACTATTCTTGTATATCAAACTTGTATATAATTGAGAGTGCATTAGTGATATCTACACATGATTGGTTTTACGCATAACAGTGTAATCTCCATACTTGTGTGGGGTGAACATTCACCAAATCCAAAAAAAAAACGTAACAATAAAAATTAATAATAGAATCAAATTGCAAAAAAAGATAAAATTCACCTTTGTCTTAATTTTGTAGGAATCAAGATAAAACTCTAAGGACGTATGGTAAATTTTTCATACTAAATTTGATCAAATACAAGTCCAAAATATTTTGGCTCATGATGTGCTAAATAAGAGGGAATAGGTCCATATTGGGAGGATTTAACTTACCACCCCCGAAATTATACCTGGCACCCCCCATATTTTCTTAATACCAAAAAAATTCCTTTTCAAAAATGAACCGCTTTTTCGAATAAAATTTTCGGTACCATGTTGAAAATTTTCAATATGTACAAAATTTTCGGTAGTTCATTTGAAATTTTCTGGTAAGTTACAATTTTTTCAGAAATTTCAAAATCTATCATTCTATAACGGAAATTTAGTTGAAAGGTGAAATTTCCCGCAGTGTATTGACTCAACTTTTTTTAATGATCATGATTTTGCCTACAGTTTTGTAGGGTTGTGATTTTACCGATAATTTTGTGTGGTCTAGAATGAGTCCAAAGTTGTATAAATAGGGGCATATGTTATAGAGAAAGACATCTAAAAAAAATGCCTCTCTCTCATTTTCTGATTAAGGAAAAGTGTATTTCAATGAAGACAATCCTTATGTTGAATTCAAGCTTCCGGATAGAGCCACATCTCTCGCCAAATTGACAGATAAGTTGAATGAATTACTGTCTAATACCGATAACAGAAGGGGTGAGAAAGATCGAGTTTTGTGAAGATTAAATTGATAGTAATTGAAGGGTTAAATATAACCTGATTGAGTTGAAGACCGATGAAGATGTGACGACCATGTGAAAATCATTTTGCGTAGGATAACTAAGGGGCCAATCAAGTTTGATGCACAGATTTTAAGATATAACGATGACATAATCAAGATGCTCAAACGTCCAGATTCATCTAGTAGTACTTAGGTTTTCATGTTTAGTTATTTTTAATTTATGATTGATGTACTATCTTATGTTTTTTTCATCTTCGAATGGATGCATGTAATCGCCAAAAGATTATGCAATAAAAGTATTGTGAGAAGTAGTTTGAGTCACAAAATATACGAAACATACAACTATCAAATAAAAAATCTAAATAGGCCCCCAATGGGCTATGTGTGCTAGCTGAGATAATCCTGTGAAAACCTCATCATCCGGGTTAACCAAACTCATGAGGTTATCCACAATAACAGCGGCCCACTGGAGGCGCTCCTTCAGTGTCGCACGTTCTTGTAGAAAACGAAGTTAAAAAATTATCAGTAACCTTTCAACACACCACCGAACCATAATAAATGTTTTACAAATAAAAAATAGACTTAAATGCACTTTGGTCTCCTCCATTTTTTCATACGTGACAGTGATAATTATGATAAAAAATTAAATTTTAATGAGATGCCATTGATGACTAAGATAATTTATATATTTAATATTTTTTAAATTAAACTAATTTTGTCTTTGATTAATGATAATTTATTTATTAATATTTCTTTTAATTAATATGGATTTTAAGAAATTAATTAATCAAGTTTAAAAATATATTTATATGGGCTTAAGGCCCAACTGTTTCCAGCTTCTCTTCAATCCATAAGTAATCAGTAGAAAAGGTTTGAATAAGCTATACAAATACTAAATCTAAGTTTAACAAAAACAACGTGGGACTATATACCATATCTCATTTCTAATGCCTAGACTGAGTTGGTTAGTATATGTAGTGTAAGTGTTCATCTATTTTTATGTTTGTGATTACTATTTATGAAAATGAAATCTCAGTTTGTTTCTCGTCTCAGTCTACTGCTTAACAAATCCATGCAATTTGATTGTGTAGAGGAAGAGATAAGGTGAAGTTCAATTTGGAAATGATGCAAGAGCTGTTGCAGGTATAGGAAATGTCTTTTGTTGGTTTTAGGCTTAAATGCAGTTTTGGTCCTTTAAATTTCTCAAATGTTTGATTTTGGTCTCATGTTTCAATTGCTTGATTTTGGTCTCTAAATTTTGTAATTGTTTGATTTTGACCCCCTAAGTTCCAATTGTTCGATTTTGGCCCCTCAAGTTTGTCCCTTTTATATTTGATAGTCTCCTAATGATATGTAGACTAAATTCTTTTTTTTCCTCTATTTTTTTAAATGTTCTTCTCTAAACTTTGAATCTTTGAATGTAATATTTAAAAAATCTTAAAAATTTCATTCAACTTATGTGTAATGATAAATTATTTTAATAAAATAAAATAGACCACTACCTAATTAAAATAATAAACTCTTTGCCAATAACCCTCTCTTAGTTAGACATAAAGTCTCAAAGTTTAGCAATTCTATTAGTCATATAGAATTTCAAATTTTTATAAAGGATATTACATGTTTGTCCGTATATTCTAAGTTGAACGATTTCATCCGTTAAAAAAGACGTACTATTGATTTGAAAAAATATATGTATAATATATAGATTATCCTTAATATCAATTTCTAAACAATGTAAAACTATTTTGTCCAATTGCGAACAACTTTCATTCTAATTCAAGTTAATTATTGTCGTATAGAAATTAAAATGTCATTAGTGTTGTAGTATTTTTTTCTTTTCTTTTTTTTAATTTTATCCTCAAATAAATACTAGGAGAATCACTTATAAATCACAACATTATATATATATATATATATATATATATATATATATATATATATATATATATATATATATATATATATATATATATATATATATATATATATATATATATATATATATACTCCAATCATAAATAAACATTCACTCAAATAAAGATTGATAAATACACTTAATATTCTTTTTGTGAGCTTAATAACATTATTCTTTTTATTTTGGCACAATCTTAATAACATTATTAGGGATCTCAATGGGGTGGGGGCGGGGGATACATTCCCATCACAATCCCTGTCCTCGAATCTATTCTCCATCCCCACTTCGGGTTCCCGCTACGGGGAGATTTTGTCCTCCATCCCCATCCCCGCGGATCCCCACGGGTCTCCACGGATCCCCACGGTTCATGCGGAGATTCATAAACATGATTTTTTTTATTTTTTATTTTAAATCAAATTAATAGTAAAAGCTTAAAAAACTTACCACAAGAAATTTAGAAATTATTCTTTTATGATAAATATATTGTTTTAACAATATTTAATCTATAATATTGAGTGTCATGACCACCAAAATTTCAAACTAAAAAAATTGAAATAATCATTTATATCTCACTCTTTTACTAACAATACATATATATTTTAAATTTGTGTATAAGATTAATTATATGAAATGAGAAATAAACTTCCATAATAATTTAAAATTATATAAAACTTAAGGACATTATGTTACTTTAGACGGGGCGGGGACTCCACGGGGCGGGGGATATTTACGCCACCCCCGTCCTCGAAGTGCCTTCGGGGAGACTTTGTTCCCCATCCCCATCCCCGCGGAGAAAAAAATCTCCGTCTTTAGGGCGCCAAACGGAGAATCCCTAAGGGGATCCCTGCTAATGGAGGCAAGTTGACATCCCTAAACATTATTCTATTAATTAAATATTTATAAATTTTTTAAATATTCACGAAAAAACCTCAAACGTGAAATAGAAACAGTGATAAGAACTCATGGTCATGGACTCATGGCCTAGCAGATTTATGGAGCCATTAAATTCTTATAGAGTTGTGGAGTTTTCAATAACCACTTGAAGGGACCATTATTCTAGCTTTTTCATGTGCTATGTCCACTTAACACTAGACAATTGCACATTCCATACTCAAACGTGATTCATGAATAGGGTTCTTGAATTGCCTAGTGTCCATGTAATGTCAAATCAATACCATCATTGTTATTAATACTGCTTTGTGAGAAGGGTTTCCATTGCCATCAACTAGCTACATTTTGCTCAAGCCACAATATTGTCATCATCTTCTATTAATTTTGTCATGGCATGAAATTTAGCCACACATGAGATGATAAGTAGATAAATCTTAGACAAGGATACTTCCACTAAGACATGTATTTTAGTTTGTTTTGTGTCTCTTTTGTTGCTATTCAATTCTTAGAAAATGATGCATACTTGTGTACATTTTTGGAATAGTTATGACAATTCCGCATGTATTTTAGAAAGCCAGTTAAAAATCACCCAAAGATTGGAAAGTGAAGGTTAGATAATATATGAACAAAAAAATGTATATGAATTTGATAATTTGAATCTAAGATTTGATATTTAACATTATGGATGATAAAACAGGTTCAACATGTTGTATTCACATTTTTACTCGGATGTTTTGGCAAGGTAAATTGAGATTTTTTAACTCTGTCCAACATAACATGGCAGTGTGAATTGGACAATTTGTCCACTCATCCTCCAAATTTAATCTAGTACCCTTTCAATTTTCAATAATATTCATGCTAGTACCCTTTCAATTTTCAATAATATTCATGTTATCTTTGACAAAATTTTAGTTAAAAATATGGACGAAAAACTCGATAGAACAGATGAAATTGTTTATGATTATATAAAAAGTTCGGTATGTATTTATATCGATTTTTAAATTAAAAAAAAACGGTGCGTAGAAAAATTTATCCATTTTTAAAAAAATACCATGCTGTATCGGATTTTTCGCAAAACCTTGAAAAATCCGGTAGTGTAAAATCACCGGGTTTTTTTAAAAAAACTTCCTACATTTATCGAATTTTTAGAGGATGTGTAAAAAATCAGGTAGTGTAATTTCAAGGGCTGAGATTTTGTAGGCAATTTTGTACGGTTGTGATTGCACTGATAGTTGTGTGTGCTCCATAATGAATCCAAACTGGTATAAATAAGGATATGTGTTGTTATAAAAACATCTAAAAATGCCTCAATATTTGTTTATGGCATGTGTGTACTTCAATTAGGTAAAACCACCAGTTGATTTAGGTCTCCCGGAGAATACCACATATTCCGCTCTTTTGAGATCCAAATTGAATAATATGTTGTCCGACACCGAGAACAGAAATGTGAGTAAGATCAAGTTTCTTGTACCATGGATTAATACTAATGGAATGGTGAAATGGATAACATGTTACTCTTTTGAGAAACTAATCTTGAAATATTTTCCTGCTCTGCTTTCATTATCATTGTTTTCAATATATTAAGTTAAAATTTAAGAACTTTGCATCCAAGATGGATAGTTGTGACATTCACGTTTAGATTGGCTAGTGAGAGTTTAACGCGAATCACTAATGTTTCATGTGAATTGATGAGTTGGCAATGTCTTGACCATTGTTACTTTATAAATGAACGACAAAGATTCGTTACTTAAGTTTTTTAATCAAATTGATCATAAATTAAAAAAAACGTTATTTTACCCCTCGGCTTTTAGCAAAACCGAGGTTGTTAATTCTCTAATTTTATGTTTGGCATTATGTTTGATAAAACTAACTTAAACATGTTAAACAAGATGTTCTATCCACTTCAACTGAAGAGTGATGTTGAGTAAGATGTCCTATTAAGGATCATTCGACATCGTGATTGATATGGACAGCTGGATCGTTGAAGATTGGTATTTAGTGACGAGTGCAAAATATTTTGGAATATTGTGCAATCATATGTGACGCTTGATTTAGGGAAATAAGATTTTCTCTGTTTTCAAGATATATGATTAGTTTCTAAATATGGAGAATATTTGAAGCCCTATCTTTTTGGAGAAGATTTTGGAAGATTTTCAGCAGTACCCTACTGCAGTTTTGAAGCCCAAGTTCAGTCCAGAAGATTGTTTAAATAGCAAGCAACAAACCTGATTATTTCGTGGAACTTACATTGTAGTTTGTGTTAGGGTTTTGTTAGCTGAAGATTTCGTTTTATATTGTTTGTCCTTCGGAGGAGTTGAGAATCGAAGGAAAGATGGTTACTGATGGCCATCCCTTAAAAAGTAAAAGAATGGCTACTGATGGTCATGCTTCGAAAAATAAAGACTTCTAAGTTCGATGAAGATAAGTGAACGCTGAAAGATTAATGAAAGCATATGTCTTCGGGACTTAGACAAAATTCATAGAATATATATTCAAGTATTACTACTTAGCGTGTTTTTTAGTAGTGTTTGTTTAATACACTGCCACGCGTCGAAGATGGACTCAGGCGGGAAGATTTGAAATTCGAAGACGGTTTCGTAACCGTTCAACAACATATGGCTTCGCTGGAAGTTCTGATGAGAAACGTGGCAGCAGATTAGTATAGGACCGTTAAGGTCGAAACTAGTATAAATAGGAGTCTTAGTGTTAGGATTCTGTGTGTTCATTTTGTACAAATCACTCACATATTTACTCAAGTATCAAGCGTTAAGAGAAAGAGTTCGCTGAGAAAATGTACGTATGACACCACCATTTTAATACATGTGTATTATCCTTTGCTTTTAAATATCTTTCAGAATTACTGCATTTCGTTTACTTCTTGCCATTTACGTTTCTGCATCTTTACTTTAATGACATTTACTTTCGAATTACTTTCATGCTATTTACTTTCAAAGTCTTCTACATTTCTGCAGTTTAAGATTCTTTACGTTTCAATTGTCCTATTAATTTTTATGTTATGTCACTTCGATGAAGTCACATTTATATGTAACAAAGTGATTGTCAAGACTATTTGTTCTGTTAATCGAACAACGCTTATTGAAGAAGACAAATAATGAATATGGTTCGAACAAACATTGATAACAATCTTCTTGACTATGTGTCCTAGGATCAATCTAGTCGATCCTGCAAGTAACCAAATCATATTTATTATAGTTTGGAAGACTAGCGGCTGTTTACCTCAAATCACCGTAAACAAATTGGCACGCCCAGTGGGACAGTGTCAAGCAGATTGTTTTAATCAATTGCTTTATTTTTGTCTAGACAATATCAAGATCTTGTATGAACCTTAGGAACGGTAAATTAAAGAACAGTGCGCAACCGATTCCCAAACGAAGGTACAACAGGAAAATGGTCGTTACGGCCAGTGCAGGGGGTAATCAAGAACCCCCACAAGGTTCAGGATCAGGAGCGGCAAATTCGACTTCTACTCAAGAAACACGAGATGCAACGGGTCCAAATGGATCGAGACCTGCAGATA